>NC_091843.1:63943293-64246323 GCF_037783145.1 Equus przewalskii
GGCTTTAGTGGAAAAACAAGGAGACAGTCTGTAAGAACAGAGGGATAATATAAGCAGATAGATGGAAATTCTAAGAAAGATTAAGAAAGAACTGCTAGAGATCAAAGACACTGTAACAAAATGAAGAATGCGTTTGATGAGCTGTTTAGGAGACTAGATATAGTTAAGAATCTCTGCCCTTGGGGATATGACTAAAGAAACTTCAAAAACTGAAAAGCAATGCGAAAAAAAGACTGAAGAAACAAAACCAGAACTGGAGCAAAGGAAATACAATGGAGCAAAGATAGTCTCTTCAACCAGTGGTGCTGGAACAACTGGGTAATCACATGCAGAAAAAACATGAATTTAGGCACAGATCTTCTAATTTTCATGAAAATTAACTCAAAACAGATCATAGACATAAATTTAAAATGCAAAATTATAAAAATCCTAGCAGATAATCTAGGAGAAAACCTAGGTGACCTTGGATACGGTGATAACTTTTTAGATACACCACCAAAGATATGATCCATGAAGGAAATCATGGACAAGCTGGATTTCATTAAAATTAAAAACTTCTCCTCTGTTATAGACAATATCAAGAGAATTAATAGATAAGCCACAGTCTAGGAGAAAATATTTCCAACAGAAATATCTGATAAAGAACTGTTATCGAAACTATACAAAGAACTTATAAAACTCAACAGAAGGAAAACAAATAACCTAATTTTAAAAAGGCCCAAGTCCTTAACAGACACTTCACCAAAGAAGATAACAGATGAAAAATAAGCATGTAAAAAGATGATCCACATCACATGTCATCAGAGAAATGCAAATTAAAACAACAATCAGATGCTACTACATACCTATTAGAATGGCCAAAGTCTGGAACATTGAAAACATCAAGTGCTGGTGAGGATGTGGAGCTACCAGGAAATTCCATGCATTGTTGCTGGAAACGTAAAATGGTGCAGCTGCTTTGGAAGAGTTTGGCCATTTCTTGCAAAGCTAAACACACTCTTACCATACAATCCAGCAATTGTGCTCTTTGGTATTTGTGCAAAAGAGATAAAAATTATGTCCACACAAAAACCTGCACATGGATGTTTATAGCAGCTTTATTCATAGTTGCCCACACTTGGAAGCAACCAAAATATCCTGTAGAAGATGAGTGGATAAACAACTGTGCTATGTCCAGATAATGGAATATTATTCAGTGCTAAAAAGAAATGCTCTATCAAGCCATGAAAAGGCATGGAGGAATCTTAAATTCATATTGCTAAGTGAAAGAAGACAATCTGAGAAGGCTACATACTGTATGATTCCAGCTATATGACATTCTATAGGACAAAACTACAGAGACAATACAATATCAGAGCTGCCAGAAGGGAAGGGGGAGAGATGTATAGGTAGAGCACAGAGGATTTTGGGAGCAGTAAGTGAAAACACTGTGTATGATATTATAATGGTGGATGTATGTTATCATGTATTTTTCCAAAACTATTGAATGTACAACACCAAGAGTGAACCCTTAGGTAAATTAAAACATTTTCTGAAGTGACATTTTTTTTAAAATTTAGAGTAAATGCTACCTCAAAACTTTCACCTCAAACCTATGGATTTAGGGAAAATAAAGTCTGCATTTAGCTATTCCACGAATGAACTCTTACACGTATGTTTTCCCCTGTTGGAAATATTCAGTCTTTTGTCTCTCTTCTGTACTTACTTCAATCAATGTAATATTTAACACATTCCTCCAGCAACTTTAACAGCGCCCTGTGGAGTCATTTAGGAGACCATTATGCAGTCAATATTTAGTTTTAGAAAAAGTGTGTGTATGCAATTATTAAAATTCACAGAGTGATTTAACATTTTTCTGTATTTGACTTTGCATTTATGCTGGTACATTTGCAATGCCTTCTTTTGACTCTTGAAAATAGTTTTCATTGATAATGGCTCAATTATATGTTTCTTTTATAAATTGTTTTAAATGCCTTCTTATCCAAAATATGTATTTGCACACAATATTTCAGTTTTGTCTTTCACATTGCAGAAATATGGAATATTCATTGGTCAAAAATACTTAATATGTAACAACACAAGGTAAATATTAAATGGAATTCCCAACATTTGAAAGTTTAGTACACTCCCTCTCACCTCGGTTTTGTATACTTAAATAAAAGAAAAACAACTATTTATATTTTTAGCAGCACAAATGTCCAAATAAGATCACTTCTTTGTGCTTATTACTGAGTGATGAAATTGATGGAAACTTATGTCCCACAAGCAAACTCTATTGTCAAGTTTTGAGCCTTTCCTAGAATCTAATGACATTTACTTTTTTAAAATCCCATATGCTGCTGCTCCTCTCAATGCTGAAAACTACTCTTTTTTCCCTTTCTGCATGTAAACATACACCAGTTTCTGCAAAAGAACTGTATTGATGGTCTTAGGATGGCAGTTAGTAAGAGAAAACAAATATTTGTAGTAACCCTTATCTCAATAATTATTCTTTGTAAATTCCCTTCTGTTAGGTGTGATAAAGATGCCTTATAATGCTGGTTTATTCATTGCTACCTGGAGCATATTTTTAATATTGAAATATTTTAAATAATGTAAATATTAGTTAATTTTATGAAAAATAACAATATAAAGTATTCAGAAGACTAATTTGATATTTTCATTGAATGTGAGAACCTGACAACCTTCAGAAGAATCTTGATATTTTGTTAACTATATGACTGAGTTTTGAGTGGAAATGTTGACATGCACTGAGCATAGGTTATATATACAAGAATAGCAGTTATCCACACTGGAAAGAAACATTCAATTTGACCATTGCTTTTTAAGTTTGAGTGCCTAGTTCTGGAAGCCCTAAAGAACGAGAATTGCTCAGAGAACATTTAAAATTGGCAAATATAATCATTTAAAGAGAACATAACATTAAGATATTATTTTACCATATCAATGTAATTAAGATCCAGTTTAAACAAAATAGAGCATATATTTAAATTAATTCATTGTATTATAGGTTCATTTAAAGACATAGATGCCAGAAATAAAATTATTTTTATATGAGAATGTTCTTTTGTTTAATGAATATAAAGGTTTTCATTATTATGATTCTGTGCATCAAGCCCCTTTCTTTTCCAATTTATTTCTTCTTTTATTGCCATTTTATTTACTATTGGGGAAAATTAAGACTATATTTATGAGAAAAATAATTTCATACAATTAATTGCTTTGCTTGGCAACATATTACGGCTCCTAATTGCCCTTGCAATTTTAACATTTTTTTCCTTTTAAATCCTTTTTTTGATGAAGTGATACTAGATTAAAATATATTTTATTAACGTAGTCACCACACCAGACCACAGAGTGGTTTTGGTGAGCAACATATGTTTCCACTGGATTTTCTAATTTTTGATCTTACTGTCCTGAAATGGCAAGTTTGAATTTTTGTTTCCTAAATATGACAGGGATCCCTTTGTCTGCTCATCATGTTATATTTATCTCCTCCTGAAATCTAGGAGTTCAGTAAATATGTGTCAGTTAATTTCACTTCATGGAACTTGCGCTACCACTGTTTCGGCATGTCAGTCCAGAGGGGCAAGACGCGTAGGCGTTAGGAACGATAATACTCTATTATTTCATTCAAGCTGCACTGGTTATCACATATTTTTACAATCGAAAGAAGTTCGAAAGGAAATCTTCACAAGTTTTCCCATTCTCATCTTATATCTCCTCTCCTCCTTGAGACTGAGTTAGTACAAGTAGTTAAAAAATGCTGCCCAGTAGGGCAGCAAGATACATTTTAAGAGCATGAAGTCAGGAAAGAGACAATTACGTTACACATGCAGACAACAATCGAGGTGTCAAATGCCCTGAAAAGTCTGGTCTATCCATCCATTCAACAAGCATTTATTTCACTCCTACTGTGCTCAAGACACTGGATTAGGGATTATTCATGATATATAGATGAATCATACAAATCTTTTGCCCTTAAGAAATTTATCTTTTATAGACTGGTAAAACAAACAGTCAAAGTATGCTATAAACTATGTACATATAAGCCATAATGTCAGCCAAGCTTTTTAAAGCTATTGGATATGTCTAGTGCTAGAATATTGTCTTCCTGTATATTCTAAGAGAAAATGATTTAAATAAAAATTAAGGACTTTATAGGTCCTTATAGGTGATACTACATTATGCTGGAGCAGGACATTAAGACAAGTTGAGGCAGTGAATTGTCACCAACATTGGAATTAGACATTCCCTAAGTTTCAAGTGTTACGCTTTATATCCTAGCTGTGTATAAAACTGCACATTCTGTTCATTCTATTGTTCTTTCTCCTTCCCATTTAATTCCTTTTTTTCTCACCATATGCAGTGTTCTAGTATTTTCTTCTTGTGATTTCAACACAGGAATTCTCAGTTCACCTTTCCGTATTGTAAAGCTCTTAATTAGCATTGACTTTCACACTGAAGTATCTGTAGTAAAATCTCATTAATTGTGCCCAATTGGGAAATAAAAGGTAAGTCTGAATTATAGAACATTTAAGAAGAAATGGTATTAAATGAAATATGCATATAATAATCTGCTGACAGCAACTGAGGGATGTGAGAATCAGTCACAAATGTGAGAGAAAAGAGCTTGTTTTGAGCTTAAAAATACTAATAGATAAAATTTATTTTTATTACCATATTTGGGAAAAAACAACACTGCTAAAATGGCTTCAAATAATTTCATGGCTTTTGCTTGAAAATAGGCTAAATATTACCCCATTTGCAGTTTAAGCTCATTAGAAAGTAATGTTTTGAAGGGTGCACATATGTATTTCAATTCAGCTTACCTTAATTATCATGATTTCCAATTTTTAATTAAACAGATTTTTTATTGTTTGGGGAGGAAATTCATCTAATGGGACAAAGACTGTAGCATAAAAAGTTCTTGTCCAAGACAGTAAATAATTTTAATTTTGTAGATACTTGAACCTGATACCAGAGTGTACAAGTTAGGATTGATACCATGTGTAGTATTTTTATTTTCTAAGAAAACATTTAAAATTGCATTAAAATTACAAAATTTTTTCAAATACATTTTAAAAAACAGAAGCATATACAAAATGTGGCTTATGTTTATTTACCTATTGGTTATCTTTTCATTTACTTTCTTTGGCAATATTTCAAATTTCTGGTTCACTTGCTCACTTCCTGTTAGATTACTCTAAATATAAGCAATGGGGTTCATGGTGAAATAACAGAATCATGTACTCAGCAGCAAAGAGCAGACTTTTAAAAAATATTTCCAGGAAATCTTTCATTCAAATAAGAATATGGTAGAAAAGTTTAAGGAAGGTTCAGCTTTGTGCAAACACAACTTTATTAAGTTTAGAAAAGAAGGAGAGACCATAGAAGGATGAGATAGAATTGACAGAAGTGGTAACACTTAAAGAGAGAGCTGGAGCAGTAATTGAAGTAAGATAATATCCATAAGAGAAAAGTGTTCCTGAAGTCATGACAGGAGAGGATTTTAAAAAGGAATGAGTCATCAGTACTGTAGAATATCATAGGCACCTAGAAGCTAAAGATAAAACCATTTTCCTGGCCATAGGAATTATAGAAAGGAGATCCTGTGGTCCATAGAGCTTTGGGAAAATTTGTTTCTTTATTTTTCTCATAGCACTTAGCTCTGAGGGTAGCTCCAGAAGGATGCAGCATGGGAAGCTAAATTACTGAAAAACAAAATATTTCTATCCAGAAGACCAGGTAAGGGATTCTTGGGATACAGAATGTGTAGAGAAAATCCTGGAGAGGAGTGAGCTAGAGAAGGGAGCTTCCAAACTCTGTCTGTAAACCTAACCAAGCCTGGGCTCGCCCCTGAGGGATTCGGTGGAACAACCTATCAAATAAGGCAGGGGATTTGAAAACCAAACCAATGTTGGAACCACTGCAGATGTCAGTCCATTTGTAAAGTTGGTAAACGTCTAACCAGACTAACCACAAAAAAGTAAAAATTCTTTCAACTTAGAACTCTATATGCAGTAAAAATATCCTTCAGGAATGACAGTAAAATAAAGATATTCTTCGCACAAGGAAAACTCAGAGAATCTGTCATTAGCAGTCATTTCCCCCCACCCCTAAAAACAAAGCTAAGAGGAAGTTTCTCAGGCTAAGCAGAAATAATTTCAAAAGAAATCTTGTAAATTTTGCAATAAAGAAAGAGCAGAAGAAATAGTAGTTAAGTTAATAAAATTGATATCATCTAAAGCATATTCTCTCATAATAGAATGAAACTAGAGATAACAGACAAAAAGATATCTGGAAAATCCCCAAATGGTTGGAAATCAAATAATACACTTCTAAACAACCTATGGACCAAAGAAGACACCTCAGGAATATAAAAGAAATATTTTGAACTAAATAAAAATGAAAATACAATATACCAACACTTGTGGAACGCAGCTAAAACAGTGCTTAGAGGGAAATTTATAGCATTAAATGTATATATTGGAACAGAAGAGTAGTGATCTAAAATCAGGAAACTAAGTTTTCACCTTAAGAACTAGAGACGGAAGAGCCAAAGGAAACCTAGAGCAAGCTGAAAGAAGGCAATAAGAATAATGATTAGAGTGGAAAGCAACGAAATCGAAAACCAAACTATAGAGAAAATCAATAAGCCAAAAGTTTTGCTTTTTAAGATCAACAAAATTGATAAACCACTAGCAATGCTAACAAAGAAAGGAAAGAAGACATGATACATGCCCCTCTGATATGAAAATGATAATAAGGCAATATTACAAACAATTCTATGGCAATAAATTTGAGAAATTAGATGAAATGGACCAATGCCTTGAAAGATACAAACTACCCAAATTCATTCCAGATGAAATAAAACCATGAGTAGCACAATACTCAACAAAGTAAATCCCGGTCCCTGATTGTTTCACTGGTGAATTCTACCAAACATTTAAGATAGAAGTCATATCACTTCTACACAATCTCTCCAGAAAATCCAAGGGGAGGAAATACTGCCCCACTTAATCAGTGTAACATCCTGATATCATATCTGGATAAAGATATTACAAGAAAACTACAAATATCCATCATAAATACAGACACAAAATCCTCAGCAAAATATTAACAAATCATACCCAGCAATATAGGAAGGGATAATATATTATGACCAATTGGAGTTTATTTCAGTAATAAAAGATCAGTTCAACATTTGAAAATCGAGTAATTCACCATACCAACACACTAAACAAGAAAAGTTGTATAATCATTTCAATAGAACTAGAAAATACATTTGATAAAATCCAACATGCATTCATTTAAAAAACTCTCAGTGAACTAGGAACAAAGGGAACTTCTTTAACTAGCAGGAAAGGGAAGTCCTAGAGGGCAAGGACCATGACTTGGTGATTCCTTTAACCAGTGCTTAGCACAGTCCTTGTTACAAAGGTGAAAAAAAGATTTGCAAAATAAATTATTTACCAATATGTAAATTGACAGTGTCCAATTTAAAACCCCCCCACACACAAACTGTTTTGTACAAATAGATCCAATCACTTCACCAATTCTAATGAATATCCTCTGGAGTGAAGGCTCAAAAGTAGGAGGACGTGAAATGTGTTTGCGTTTTTTTTGTGCGTGTGAAATTGTGAGAGTTAAGTGTTTATCCACAGGGGAAGATTTGATGCTGTGAAAACTTTATCTTGCGGAGCAAGTTTGTTAAGAAGAAATAACATATTTCTCTAGGTTTCCAAGCTGCCTTGATATCAAAAATTCATTTTGGGAAGCTGATGCATTTTAATTTTCCTGTGTAATTTAAAATGAGTTGTGAAAGGAGCTAAAACTATGTACAGTTTATTCCAGACCTGACGATCAGAGTCTCAATGGCAGTAGATTTGATGAAGATGATAGATAAGAAAAATATATTGGAAATCTTTGTTTCTTCAATTCTATGAGGTAAATAACTCAGGCTATAAGTTAATATTGTTTCCAAAAGAGAAGAGGATTAAAAAATCATTTATTTAAAATATTTTTTTTTCCTCTGGTAACAGTTAAATTCAGCTATAGTAACTGAAATTACGCACTATATAATCATTCATTCATGTATATTAATTTATACATATTTATACTTACACACATTTGTATTTATATTCATATTCATCTTATCTAAGATCCTCTATTAGAACATACATGCATTACTGTCATTTATTAGACCTACACATCCTATATTTTCCCTAAAACACTACATTGACTCTAAAAGAGATTCAATACCATCGCATGGAAGTGCATGAATACGTGAATTGGTGATCAAGCAAGGTTACTTGTTACAAAGAATTACAGGGTCTTGTTTACTCTAGATGTATCTTTGTCAGCCAAGATGTATTTCCTAAGCTTACTACACATTTAATGGGGTGTGATTAAGGGGAACATTTTTTTAAAGAACATACTTAAGGTGAATTCTATTATGGGCCAAAGGTCTGCATCCCACTGAGAGGGCAGATGGATAAATGTTTGGTTTATGGTACCAGAAGGAAATATGCTTCTGAATTAGAGATTTCAGTTCACTTTATCCTCAACTAGATAAAACTCCGTATGCCTCAAGGCAATATCTTGATAAAACTCTACTTAGCCTTATGTGATTCCCGTCCATTATTTTAAATTGTGCTCACAAGATACAGATAGATCTATAATTTGTTTTTTTAAGTGCCGAATGCAGAAGTTGAGTCCTTTTGTAATTATATTGTTACTTTATTTGAATTACTTGTAAATTTATTTTCTCCTTTAGTTTACAAGTAAGCCAAAACTACATAGAAAAATAAATATATACATGGCTTTAAGAAAACTATGACATTGTGTCAGCTTCAGATACTGAAAGGAATACTTTTGGACTATAATTTTTCTCAATTTCAAGATCATAAGACTCTCCATACTATTTTTTTTGGTTATTTTCTTTTTGTGACTACACACTTCATTGCACAAAAAGTGAGTTAACACTAAATGAGATGGTGAGAGTCTGGGTTGTGTGATGTTCATATGGTTTACACAGCAGAGGCAGCTGTTGGTGCCAATTATGGAGTAATAAGCTTGAGCAGCTGCCAAAGGAATAAAACTAAGTTTGACTGGAAAGCAAGTAAGACGTGATGTTCTGAAAGCTTGTATCTCCCAGGACAAGTGGGTGCCCATTTTTAATCTGTAGATAGTAATTGGAGCCAATAAATCAAATGGATAAAGACACTCTGGCTTCATATACGATCCTTGTAGCCATAAGAAAAGCATGACCTTAAATTTTAAACAGTTCCCTGGACTTTGCAAAATACAAATAAGGGTATGATTTAAATGTATAGATCCATTTATATCAAATCACCATGCTGAATATACACATAAGAAATAAGCTAAACATACAGATTGCCTTGCTTATAACAAAACATAGCCACCTCTTCAGTGGAATTAAGCAGATGTTTAAAATTTTTCAACAAATTTTAAAAATGACTTAAGGCAGGAAATGAAGAAAATTATATCCAATTTAAGCTCTAGGAAGTCTGTAGACAGGCTATAATTATCTATTATTAAGGCAACTGGTGTAAAGGATAGAAAACTTCTATCCAGAAAGGAGGTTTCTTATGTTGTTTGGGCCTTTTGAATTTCAGCAGGATGACAAATGAGGAATCCTTTTATATTCTATATTCATCCATCTCCTTTTGGTCTTTTCATTCATTAATTTATTTGTATAAATTTAAACTTTTTTAGATAGTGAAAAAAAAAAGCAGCTCTGATAATTAGCCAAGGAATGCAGGATGATTAATAGTTGGTAGTCTAACAAATATTTAGTCATTTGTGTCATATATTCCCATCTGTAAGTTATAGAAAATACTAGAAGTTCAAAATGTCAAATCCTACTTGATGCTATAGGAAGAGAAGAGTTTCATGTTTTTGTTTTTGTTATTAAATGTCAGGCTCTGTGACTTTCCGAGTCTTCCATAATATGATAGCCTTTGAAAGGCACCTATCTACCTGTCTGGAGCTGGACAGCTTTGAAGCCTTGAGGTCTCAGCTCCTTTAGAATTTTCAAAGTGAACAATTGTACTGCAAATACTGAAGGGAGCCCTTACTCAGGGGTCTTCCAGAGAATGGAGTTTCGGCACAAGGAGTCCTCCAGGCTCTGCGCTCTTGTCTCCTAAGCTGAGAAGCCTCCAGCCTTTGCTGCTCAGAACACTCCTGAGTCCAGTCTCCCACCTGCAACGGGCACTGACAACTTACTGACTAGTAAACCCCTCACGAAAGAGAAATTACTCAGTGCTACTATCTCTTAAGTTACCCCAGGAGGTAAAGCAATGAGCACACTAAAAATGTACATTAATTAATTAATGATAATAGCAAATCCAAGAAGACCCAGTAGCCAAGAGAAAACTAGAAGCCAAATACATGGATTAGGCAACTCCTAGAACAACTGGGGAGAAAGGTACACTTGAAAGAAAAATAATAGCACTAAAGAAGCTTCGAGTGTAGCACGAATAAAACTCTGGGGCTGAAGAAACAACTACAGAAGGAGCAGCAAGCTGGGATTTAGAAATGAATTTCTGATCACCACTATGCTTCGTTGTCTATTTTCAACTTGGATCCACTAAAAGCATCGTCTAAAGTCCCTTCTATATGCAGAAGAGAAGCTGGATATTACATTTCCCAGAGTCCTCTTTTCTGTGTGATACACAGAATCACATGAGATTTGGAAAGTAGAAGAGAAGGAGAAATTATTATTTTCCTGAGACCGTTGCATCCTGATGTGAGATTCACGTGCACTGTCTTGTAGTTTCCTGGGAATCAACTGCTTTGCTGCTGCAGACTGAAGTGTTTGAATACCCTCCTGTATTAGTCCATTAAGCATTCCATAACAAAATACCACAGACTGAGTGGCTTAAACAATGGAATTTTTTTTTTTTTCTCACAGTTCTGGAGGGTGAAGTCCACGATCAATGTGCCAGAAGAATTAATTTCTCCTGAGCCCTCTCTCCTTCACTTACAGATGGCCTCCTGCTCACTGTGTGGTCCTCATGGGGCCATCAGTCTGTGCACTCACACCCCTGGCCTACATCATCATGCCTCTCTGTATATCTTCATCTCCTTTCTTACAAGGAAAGCTGAAAATTGGATTAGTATGTCCTAATCTCTTTTTCCTGTAAGTACACTAGGAAGATTGTATTAGGTATTGCTCTAATGACCTTATTTTAATTTAACTACTTCTTTAAAGGCTCTTTCTCAAAATACATTCACATTCTTAGGTACGGGGGCTGGGGCTTCAACATATTGATTTTAGAGGAAACATAATTCAGTCCACAGCACCTACTTAGAAATTCTTAGGAATTTCAGTGAGCCACCACTATCCACTTAGGTGCTTCAGGCTAAGACCTTCAGCCTTTGCTTTATTGACTTTTGACAGTGCTTCTCTGAACCATAGTGGTGGCTTACCTGATACTTTCTTCCTCAGTTCCTGCATAGTTATGAAGTGCCTACTTCCTAGTTTTAAACTTGAACAACTAGAATATAGGGTAGTCCTTGCCTCTTCTCTCCTTCAATTTATCATCTATCTATCCATCTATCTATCAATCAACTATCTATTTGTTGAACTATTTGAAAGCAATTTGCAGACTGCAAGATGTGTTATATGTAGATACCTAGCATATATTCTTAAGAATAAGAACTTTCCTCTACCTTCTATAGGACTGCAGCACAGTGACTGGAAGGGGATTTAAAGTCAGAGACATTGGCTTAGAAGAAGACAAAACACCCATGTTGCGACCTTACTGGGTGGATCCTGTGCCAAGGAAGTGAGGGTGCCCTCTAGAAGCAAAGAGTGGCTCCTGGCAATAGCTAGCAGAAAAATGGGGACTTCAATAACAGAACTGCAAGGAAATGATTCTGCCCAAATTAGCGGGCTTGGAAGAGAATCCTGAGCCATAGATGAGAACGAAGCCCCAGCCAACACGTTCATTTCAGCCTAGTGATGTCGTGAGCAGAGGACCCTGCTAACTCAGATGCCTCACCATGGAAAGTGTGATATAATAAATTTGTGTTGCTTTAGAACACTGAGTTTGTGGTAATCTATTACATAGTATTACAAACTAAGGCACTCTTCTTTTCAAGCTAGGCCCTTTGGCGATGTCTGGGTATATTTTAGATTGTCACAATTTGAAGGGGGTCCTATTTGCATCTAGTGCATAGAGGGCAGGGGTGCTGCTAAACGTCCTGCAATGCACAAGACAGCCCCTCAAAGCACAGGGTTATGCTCAAAGTTAATAGTGCCAAGGTGGAGAAAACTCGGCTCAGGCTATTTTATTAGAATCATCTCCAATTGGAAGAGGAAAACTGAATTTGAGTTAGAATCTTGAGAATATAAAGAACTTTCGAAGAATAAATTAGGCATTTTCATTAACTATAAATTTTCTTTGGGATAACAGGATATTATTAAATACTATCCAGTGGGAAGCATTGTTTTCAGGGTTTCCAAACTGAATCTGCCAGTTCTTACATACAAGGATTAAGTTTTAAGTTATGTTTTGATATTAATAAGAAATTACCACCTACATGAGAAAATCAAGGATCATGAAGTTTAGAATTTTTTTTCAAAATGTGTAAAATGCTTGAGTTTTTCTTTCCTTTTTTACTTTCTGGAAATATTCTGCAAAATGTGCAGGGTCTCAGTGGAAGCATTTAATTGGTAGAAGTAATTCAATATTTGGCTTCTTCACTTCCTTCACATTCTATTCCCTTTCTCATCAGGAAAGCTTCCTAGGTCCTTGGAAGAACATCTGAAAAAAATCTGATGCCACAGGAGTCCAAAGTTTGTGGGTGGCATCAACACAGAAATTAGAGATGATCATACCTTTATAATTCCAAAGCAAAAGACTCTTTAGGACCTCAAAGACACATACTAGACAGGAAGATTTGTAATAGCAAATATATAGAAAAAAAACACTAAAGCTAGTGACATGCTTTAGCTACATATAACCCTTGGACATGACAAATTAATATTAAATGAGTTCAAGTTTGGAGTCTATTTTCTTCAGTGTTGTTCTTGAGTTCCTAATACTCCAGAAGACTTTTTGGGATTATCACATTATTTTTTTTTAGTAACTTTGTTTTGAGGAAGATTAGCTCTGAGCTAACATCTGCCATCAAACCTCCTCTTTTTGCTGAGGAAGATGGGCCTTGAGCTAACATCCGTGCCCATCTTCCTCTACTTTATATGTTGGACACCTGCCACAGCATGGCTTGACAAGCAGTGCATAGGTCCGTGCCCAGGATCTGAACCAGCAAACCCCAGTCCACTGAAACAGAATGTGCCAACTTAACCACTGCTCCACCAGGCTGGTCCTCTCACACATTCTTTGAGGAGAATTTTAAAGAACAGCAAAACATTCTAAAAGTACAGGAATCCTGGAAGCTACTACCAGCTGTCAGTCAATGAGATTCCACAATGCAGATCCTTTGTCATTCAGTATGAATTCCAACACTCTCTTTCTGACATGAACCATCAGAACATTTAACAGAGAATAGATAAAAGAGCTTGAAGAAGGCATTGTGACAAGATTAGAAAAACATCTTGAATATCAAGGTCCGTTTACAGGAAATAAAGACAGTATAAAGAACCTGATCCTTGTTCATAAGTTTCTGTCTTGACTGAGTCTTCACTATCAAATTAGTATTACAAAATAAGATCTTCCTATCTTTTTGGCCATATTGTTAAATCTCTGCAAAGACAAATGTCTTATGTTTTGTAGTTATTCTCTCCTGCTTGTAATTAGAGTAGCCTTCAAGGAGAATAAAAAGACAAATAGCAAAAAACTAAGTGAATGTGAAGTTGTATCCAGAAGTCTCCTACCTGATAAGCTTGGCTATCTCAAATTTGCAAAGAACATAAGGTATCAAAAGATATACTAGAGCAACTAAGACAAATGTCAGCATATCCATACAGGAAGAATAGCGGCAACACATATAGTGCTTATTGGAAGTCAGAACCAGTTCCAAGGGCTGTCTTTAGACAGTAACTCGCTTAATCCTCATAGCAACCTCATGAGATAAGCATTGTATTTATCGCCATTTGATAAAGGAGAGAATCGAATGAGACAAAGTCTCAGTACCTTTTCAGAGGAAGCTCAGCCAGCAAGGGGGTTAGTAAATATTCAAAACAGAGATCTTTCAACCACTTCGAGTGGTTAATCTCCAAGTCTCTATTTAGTCTTTATTCAAGCATTCATTTAGTGTTTAGTGTTTGCAGCACCCTGAGCTGGTTGCTGGGGGTAAAGATAAATAAGACAAGTATACAAATCAATAAATGTCATTTTAATATGTGTTGTGATATGAACACAAAGAAGGGATCATCACTTGACAGATAACAAAAGGAAAAATAAGGAGGCGGTTAGATTAACAGTCAACAGTTCTGTATATTTCAACTTCACATCATTTTATAGCCATGTGACATACTGACATTGTCGATATGTCAGTTATATTCACATTGATGGCCTCAAGCTGCCAAAGAAGATTTAATCTATGTTCACAGAATTTTGGTTAAGAAGGAAGGCAGCACATTTATAAACTTTTATTTTGGATACCTTATTTATGTTTTGGACTGAAAGCTTAATTGTTTTCATTATATTTTGGAATTATTTTCTTTATGGTTGCTCCAGGGCTGACTGCATACATTTTAGTTTATGAGAATCTACTTCTGATTTATACTAACTAAATTCCAGTGAAGTGTAGAAATGCTGTTCCCATATAGTTCTGTTCTGTCTTTTCCTTATTTTCCCTATTATTGTTATATATATTGCATCCACATATGCTACAAAATCAAGCGTATGTTACTCTTAGAACTTTGTATGATTTTACATCAATTACGGAAGCTGAGAACAGAAAGGAGAACAGTACGTATAGATTGTCTTATACTTACCCTTTTACTTACCATTTATGCTTCTCTTCATTTGTTCCCGTGGGTTCGAGTCACCTACCTCCTTTGGCAAACATAGTGCATTGCTATATGTTATAGGCCAAAGTGCAATTATATACATACATTTATACAATTGTTTTTTAAATCAATTAAAAGAAGAAACAAAAAATATGAATTTACACAGCGTTTTGTAATTACGTAATTATCTTTCCCCATGCTCTTTATCTTTTCATGTGGATTCGAATTTCCATCCAGATTTTCATGTCTTCAGCATAAGGAACTTCCTTTAGTATTTCTTGCACAGCTTCTTTGCAGTTACAGGAATTGTCTGTGTTTGTTTATCGGGAAATGTCTTTATTTGCCCTTTATCTTTGAAAGGTAGTTTTGCTGGATACAATATTCTTGGGTGACAGTTTTATTCTTGAGAATTTTGACTATGTCATCTCGTTGCCTTTAGCCTCCATTCTTTCTTTTTTTTTTTTTTAAAGATTGGCACCTGAGCTAACAACTGTTGCCAATCTTCTTTTTTTTCCCATGCTTTTTCTCCCCCAGTACCCCTAATACATAGTTGTATATTTTTAGTTGTGGGTCCTTCTGGTTGTGGCACATGGGACATCACCTCAGTGTGGCCTAATGAGTGGTGGCATGTCCATGCCCAGGATCCGCACCAGTGAAACCCTGGGCGCTGAAGGCTGAGCGAGTGAACTTAACCACTTGGCCATGCCACGGGGCCGGCCCAGCCTCCACTGTTTCTGATGAGAGGTCGGGTGTTAATATTATTGAATTTCCCTTGTAAGTGATGAATGATTTTTATCTCACTGATTTCAAAATTTTTTCTTTGTCTTTCAATATTTTTACTATGATACATTTGTGTGTAGATCTTTTTGCATTTATCCTATTTGGATTTGTTGAAATTCTGGGATGTGTAGGTTACTATTTACCAGCAAATTTGGGACGTTTTCAACCATTTTTTCTTTGAATACGTTTTCAATCCCTTTCTCATTCCCCTTTCCTTCTGGTACTCCCAGTATGCTATGTTGGTGAACTAAAAGGAGTCCCACATTTCCCTGAGGCTCTGTTCATTTTTCTTCATTTTATTTCTCTCTATTCCTCAGGTAGGATAATCTCCAGAGATCTAATGTTGAGTTTGCTGATGCTTTCTTCTGCCAGTTCAAATCTACTATTGTGTTCCTTTAAAGAATTTATTTCAATTATTGTACTTTTCAACTCCAGAATTTCCATTTTCTTGTTAAAAATTATTTCTAATTTGGGGCTGGCCCCGTGGCCGAGTGGTTAAGTTCGCGCGCTCCGCTCCAGGCGACCCAGTGTTTCGTTGGTTTGAATCCTGGGCGCGGACATGGCACTGCTCATCAGACCACGCTGAGGCAGCGTCCCACATGCCACAACTAGAAGGACCCACAACGAAGAATATACAACTATGTACTGGGGGGCTTTGGGGAGAAAAAGGAAAAAAAAAATTATTTCTAATTCTTTATACATATTTTCTATTTGATGAGACATTGTCTTCATATCTTCCTATACTTCTTTAAGCACGGCTTCCTCTAGTTCTTTGAATACATTTATAATGGTTACTTTGAAGCTTATCTGTTAAATCTGACATCTGGTCTCTCACAGTTTCTGTTGCCTTGTTTTTTGTGTGTTTGTTTTTTGAGGCTTGTTTGTTTTACTGTGTATAGGTCATGGTTTCTGTTCTTTGCCTATTTCATAATTTCTTGTTGAAAACTGGATGTTTTCAGCAATTTATTTTAGCAACTCTGGATATTGATATTTTTCCTCTCCAGGGCTTGTTTTGTTGTTGTTTATTTATTTGTTTTGTTACTTGGCCATTTTAGTGAAATTAGTTTCTAACCATGCAGCTTTTAGTATCATTCCTTGGAGGGTGCAGCCTTGAGTGTGTGCACAGCCATCCTGGGACAGCAGTGGATTAGCAGGGCTTTCTTGGCTATCTCCTTCCCTGATCTCTCTATCAACATATGTATTTCATTTAGGTTTACACCTCGCATGTTAGGTTCCCCTGAACGCTAGTTAATTGCTCTATAGTTTGCAACAATGTCCTGGTGCATAAATTGGTAAGCAGTCAGATCCAGTTAAATTCAGGAATTAAATTAAAGCCAGTCTTTGAGATTTGTTCTTACCCCAGCAGGGCTATTCCTAACTATCTTTTCCTTGTTCTTTCTGGTGAACTAGATGGTCTATGATTTAGCTGTTTGTTCTGAGATTGTTTAGCTTGTTATTCTTTTCAAGAGTGTCCTTACAAGTGGACTTTTCCACACTCTGTTTCAAATAAAGTCAGTAACCTTAGGCAGAGCTTTGGAGCTCTCTATTTTTGTGGATTTCTTATCCTTCTGGGAAAACTCACTGAGGCACTGCTCTATGTGCTGGATGTGGCTGTAGCTTCAGGTTCCCCCAGCTTGCCTCTCCCAGCTTGGATCATCTACTCAACTAGCAAGCTGGAGTGAGGGCACTCATGGCCCACTGTTTTTGGCTGGACATGCCTGAAGTAGAACCTCCAAGCTATGGGTAGGGGCTTGGTAGTGGAAGAGAGCTCCTGGCATGTTGGATCTACTGATCAAGCCCTTAGCCTCTTCAATTTAGTGTTGGAGGAGAGGAAAAACATTGATTGTTTGCCCTTCATGGGTATGTTAACTCTTGATTGGAAGATGAGGACAGAAGGAGCTCTGTCCTCTTGGCCAAACCCACCCAAGTGTAGCCCCCATTAAGGTGACCGGGGTGGTAGGTGGGAGGAGGAGGGTTATGGCTCAAATGCATGGACTCCCACTGTTCTTGCGGAATTATAGGAGATTTTCTTAAATAAATGATTTTTCTTCAAAATATGCCCTTAGGACAATTTCCAGAGACTTTATTTATTTGTATCAATGAATTTCCCCAGGTTTGCTTGTTTATCTAGGGGGAATGTCCGCAGAGCTCCTCACGATGCCATCATGGATGTAGAATAAATACCTATTTAAATGATTATTTTTTAAGGATATTTTCAGTTATCTGAATATTGCATTTAATGTAAAAAACAATATCCTTCCTCAATAATATCAGATAAATGATGTATAACCATAAATGCTTAGAATCAATTTAATAATATACTAATTCCATTTCTCTTGGTTAAAAGACAACTTAAAATGAAATGAAAGACATTATAACTCTCTAATCCAGTTTGCTATTACCAGCAACTGGGTCACATATTTACAAAATATCATTTATAAGTTCCACAACACATCATTACTTGTTTATTATTATAATTTTCCCATTACAGTGCCTTTCATCCACCCTCACCCCCTGCCATCCCATCAGCCCACAGAGTTAGCTTCTTTCAGAACACTTTGGGGCATTTCTTAATCATCACCGATATCACCATCATAGTAATGTTCATTATTTCTTTTACTCCCAGAATTTAAAACTCAATTTATTTTTCTCCTGGGCTGAGCATCTAGAAGATGGGTTCACTTTATTTGATAAATGGATTAATAAGTATTGATTTGGAATTCATTTATTCTATGAATATTGGTAGACTCTTGCTTTGTCTCAATTACTATTCTAAGCACAGGAATTAGGAAACTCAATGAGAGATGAGGTACAATTCCAGCTTTCAGTGATCTTACAATTGTGTAATGGCCAAATATATAAATGCAATCTTTTTTATTATGAAAAATAAAGCATTTTTTAAAATTTTACAGAGTTCAGTTAGTGCACACAGAAATGGGTGGACAATTTTGTTTAGACTAGAAAGCTGCTGGACAGCTTCCCAGTGTTCATATATCTTGACATAGGGATTCAGTATTCTAGGTGTAGTTGCAAAATACGGGTAGTTTGGGATGAGCCAGTAGTTCCATTTGAGTAATATCTCAGGTGGATGAGAGAAGAATGTGAAATCAATAACTAGAGAGTTAGGCAGAGACCAGATTATGGTGAACTCTTCATACTATGCTAAGGAATTTTCACCATATCCAGCAGGTAACAGGAAGCAATTGAATTAATAGTTTGAAGTTGGAAGATAATGGACATCACATTTTCATTGTCATCATTATTAGTTTTAGAAGGATTTCTCTGCCAAATTTTGGAAGATAATAGCTCTTAGACTGGTTAAGAGACTACAGTGATAGTCAAGATAAGAGTTGATTGCCTGAAATAAGGCAGCACTAGTGAAGATGGATCAGGGAGGGGAGATGCAAAAATAGTTAAGAAGATAGGAGAAATAGGATTGCATTACTAATTTATCTACAGAATGAGAGGAATAAAAGATTTGAAGACAAATTCTAGGTTTTATGATTGTGTGACTTCGTTGATGGTGATGTAATTAAAGAATATTGATTTTTGGAGGAAAATTAATGCTTTCAGTTGTAGACACTGTGGTTTTGATACACCCTTGGGACACCAGTTAGTCAGACCTGGTAGATAGTTGAATATATAGGTTTGAAGTGCAGGGACAAGATCTGTGCTAGAGTTATATATTTGGAAGTCATTCACATATAGGAATTCATGACATCATGAAAGTGAGAAAATCTCAGTTTAAAATTGTGAAGTCTAAAAGACAGAACTCTGTGAGAAAGCAACATTTAAGGGAAAGGTAAAAAGAGCACTTATTTAGGAAAGTAGTCTACCTTTCCTATGTTAATAATTATCTGAGAATTATTTTTCTTTGATTCACTATTTATTTTCTTTTGGTGAGGAAGATTCACCCTGAGCTAACATCTCTTGCCAATTCTCTCTCTCTCTCTCTTTTTTTTTTTGCTTGAGGAAGATTAGCCCTGAACTAACGTCTGTGCCAATTTTCCTCTACCTTGTTATATGAGACGCCTCCATAGCATGGCTGATGAATGGAGTAGGTCCATGCCCAGGATCTGAACCTGCAAACCTGGGCTGCCCAAGTGGAACATGCAGAACTTTAACTGCTCATCCATGGGGCTGGCCCCTGATTCGCTATTTATTAAATGATAATTTAATGTCAACAGATCTATCACCTGGTTTGTTCTAATGTAGAGAATCATGGTGATACATGCTAAGGTATGCAAATAACTCAGAAAACACTTATATGAAAGCTATCCACATTTCATTAGAGAAACTAAAAGGGTAAGGGATACTTTTAAAAAGTATATTAAGTACATGTGTGTATCTGTGATTAAATAGCTGTTCTAAAAGCTTTACTTAAGTGAATTAACAGATATAACCAATGCATTTGCCGAGACTTCGGTTCAAAATGCCTTAGTTAATTCTCCTAGACAAATTAAAGCATATGTTGACCTTCATGTCTGGTCATTTAGTAATTCCTTGAAAATTTATATTCTGCTTATATTTTTACCACAGTTTTTAAATGTGGAGATTATATATTCAAGAGGTTATTTCAGTCATTGTATAAGGCCATATACTTACACAAACTTTTTAATTTTTCCAAATAATCATTTTTAGAGAATCTTACAAAGAAAATTAAAACATTTGATGTATACACTAGACCCTTGCGGTGTGTGAAATTCCATGCTTGATAATTTACAATTCTTTACAACTTACAGCACTTTACAATTTTGTGATAAAGCATTTTTTAACTCACCTAGACTTTGGAATTCATAGAATGCAAGTGACTTGTCGTATTATTCACTTAATAAAAGAATAGAAGAGGTTTGAACCAGTTGTGTTTGGTTCTCAGCCCCATCTTTTCTTCTTTAGTGTCATGTCATATTGCCAGGGAGTCTGGTTCTAGATTAGCCCAGAAGGCACAAAGAGAATGTTTGCACAACTTTCCTCAGAAAAATCCTTTATATTGCTCAAAAAGTTCATTACATATGGTTCTGCATTAACTATATGATTTCTGAATAATTCCAACAAAGCCAAATATTTCTTCAATGTATGAAGAGCCAGTAGATTAAAATTTGACTTGTGCTTTGAGACTAGATAGACAATATGGATAAAGATATAGATATACTGTTAGATATCTATGTTGATATATATAGACATAGACAAAGATATGAAAATACAGATATTTTGGTGTCTCTGTTCTAGTCTTTGCTAAGTACAAATAATTAAATGTACACAAGTTTACTCCATTGTACTCTCTGCCAGCCCCTGCTTTTCCTCTGAAGAACTGAAGTGTGTGTACCAAATGTTGTTAAAAGGAAGTAGCACTCTGTAAAAAGACTTTCTAATTACTATAAAGTAGAAAGTGAACGAGAATAAGAAATGAGACATAGAAAGGATTATCCCGTCAGGCCCATGCTGAAGCTCCCACTCTGCTCCTCTCTGAAGCCCCTGCTCAGCTTCTCACTAGTGACATGATCTGAAGGCAGTTATTTTGAAAGGAGGGTCTGTGCTAACATAAGAAAACTACCCTTAGTGCATTCATTTTTCATATAAAAGTTTTACTTTCCACACAAGCATTAGCAATGTTGGATTAATATAAGCTTTAATTTCAGTTATTTTCCAGTGTGACTGAATTAAATATAACTAGTCACATTAGGCAGGGGGAAAAACACACACACACACCCACACCCACACACATATATATATAAAGGGAGAGAGAGGGAAAGTGTGTGTGTGAGAGAGATAAATGCTGTAATATATCAAATGTTCCTATACATTTTCAGTATCTTGCAGCTGTAAAAATATAGGTATAACTAATTATCTTGCAAATGTTCGAAATTTTACTTTTGTATGTAGGCTGTACACCAAAATCGTTGTTTTTTTAGTTAAAGCAAACTCATGACTGACTAAAGGAAGTGTCATGTTTTGATGAACATTCTGTTTGCACTAAAATACGTGATAGGATCCTGGATGAAAATTTGGGCGAGTTGAACTTTTAACCATAAAGTAAATATACTTAAGTTACTGAGAGTTTACCTTCTTCCTTTCTGAGTTGGAAGATTTCCATAACTATGCTTGAATTTGAAGACCTCACAACTAGGAGCTGTTTTCTACAGAGACTTTCCTGGAAATTCTACACAGAAGAAAAACACTGCATGCCCTATATGGTGATGCAGCATACTTCCTATTTTTGAACTGGATGGACTAAAGATAAAACAATGAAATGCACATTCCTCCTTAGTATACTTAGCAATATGTCAAATAAAACTATTAATATCTATTCGTCCAATTATCTTTTGTGCTTGAAAATTATTCTTGCTGGGATAAAGGGGTTTGAAAAATCAAGACCTGGATGAGGTTTTTAAAAAAGGAACATTTTTATGACTGGTGTTATATCTTTCATCTCACCAATGTGAAATGATGAAACTAGGGATTATAGGCTGCCAAAGTTTTCCCAAACAATAGCTAGGAGAAGATAGAGGGCAAGGGGCACTAGTATTGTAGAGCCAGAAACATTATTTCCTATTCTCGGTCAGTGAAGTGTATTTTTTAAAAAGAATCACTACTTTCCCTCACTGTGCATATCATATATTTTTTTTAAATTACCAGATGAAATAACAGCATTAAAATATCTTGAAGGAGAGCTTTGCTAGTGTTTCCTTAAAGAGTTTGAATAAATCCTCTTTTTTATGATCGATACATTTTTATGGATAAATATTTAGTTCAAGTACACAAACTGATTCTTTTTTTTGCACCTAGAAACTCTATTTCATCTCTTGTCTTTAACTTACCTCTCTCCCCTTCAATGATAAAGTGCCACCATGATGCTTTTAATTTCATCCTCAGATCTTTATGATTAAAACATTTGTACCAAATAATTTATGATTCCAGCACTATTGCTTGTTGACTTGTTCTAGTCTTCCACAGTTTTGTGCCTTTACACCAGTTGTTTTTACCACTTGAAGCTCTCCTCCTTTAGCTGTCAAATATTTTATCAAAAACCACTTCGATTATGAAGAGTTCCAGGTTTTTCCAGGCAGATCTTGTTGCGTCCTCCTGTGTGGTTCTGCAACCCTTTGCACATGCTGCCATTTGAGCATTTTTATGATGTACTGTTCAGGTGTGTTCAGAACACCTAAGCACCTAGAAGATCTAGAATACACAATCACCAAGCATCATTCTGGATACAAAAGAGGCAGTGAAAATGCTCAGTGAATGGATGGAAGAAAGAGAACAAGGTGTACGCAAAGAGACAGGACACGTGTGCTGTTATGAAGAAGAGCTGGAGAGCAGTTGTAAAGAAACCAGTGTTGAGGGAAGACGGGAGAGATTTGAGAGTCTGTCAAATGTTGCCTATTTCACAGATTTGTATGTGGAGAAGAAGCTATTTTAAAATAATCAAACACTATTTTCTTCTTACACACATACCATTACCTTGATGTGTATTGTCTCATTTGAATGTAAGACTATTCAAGAAGCTAATAATATTTTAATCAATTATTATAATGTGTATAAGAAATTCACTGAGTTAAATAAATATTTCCTCCTCAAAAGAAGCAAGTTAAAAAAACTAGATTGGAATAAAACTGCATATTTGCTATAATTTCTGAAGATGTATTTTGTTAAGAAGGAATTATATTTTCTCCAAATGTTTTAAAAGTCCATATATTTTAGCGGTTTTTGTTTTTGTTTTTCCTTCTCCCCAAAGCCCCCAGTACTGAGTTGTATATTCTAGTTGTAGGTCCTTCTGGTTGTGGTAAAAGTCCATAGATTTTAAAAGGGAAATTACAATGGCCTATATATTTAAAGCCTAAAAATGTTGTGCCAAATACATTGTCAACCTAATGAAATATACAAGAAATGTTAATTTAAATTATAACAAATAATGTTTTGAAAAAAATTCAATGACCCTCAAAAAGACACAGGCTACATTTTCTTCCCATTTGGTTATCTAAGTATGCCTCATGTGTTCTAAACTCTCTTTGAATACAATTTGATCTATGCTTATAATAGAAATAAGAATGCAAATAAACACACTTAATATAATTTGGGAGTTTCAATGCATAAAATATAGAAAATATGTATTATGTATACATATATATCTAGTTTCTATGGTGACCTGGTCACTTAGAATATAGTTTTGCATGAACAATAGTACACAGTCATCACTTTGAATTTCCTGACCTATCTTTTCTGCTTAAATGCTGCATTAGCAGATTTCAGTAGCTAATGCTTAGCATATCTTGTAAATTGTATTAATGTTGTCTGTCTGGAGCTCAACAGTTACTTCAGAAAAGAACAAGTTTAACTTTTCTTTTAAAAGTTTTATTTTAGCTTTAAATAAACCTTGAGATTACAGCAAAGCAAAATAAGTACGAAAATGCAGTAAATTACACATTTTATTTAACTATTCCTAGCTTTTATACTAAAAATAAAGAGAGAACAGATGTTTCTATATTTATACAGCTATGGATTAAAAGACATTCGAGGGCCGGCCCAGTGACGCAGCAGTCAAGTTCACACATTCCACTTCTCGGTGGCCCAGGGTATGCTGGTTCGGATCCCGGGTGCAGACGTGGCACCACCTGGCAAAAGCCATGCTGTGGTAGGCGTCCCACGTATAAAGCAGAGGAGGATGGGCATGGATGTTAGCTCAGCGCCAGTCTTCCTCAGCAAAAAGAGGATTAGCAGTAGTTAGCTCAGGACTAATCTTCCTCAAAAAAAAAAAAAAAAAGACATTTGAGGCATCCTTTAAAGTTACCATGGTATTTCTATAAATAGCCTTAAGCTAGCATGTTCATAATGTCAATATAAAGTTCACAATGTCAGAGAAAGAACACTGGACTACGTACCCAGGGTCCGAATGTCAAGTCTGTTGATGCCACTTTAGTTGTATGACACAAGGTAATAAACTTTTCAAATTCTCTACTACCTTATCTATAAAATGAGGATTGATAAAAACATAAAATTTTATTTATCTAATTTCGTAAGTCTAAGGGCCTATAAAAACTTCAAATGAAAAAAATGGCCTTGTATTTCTAAAAATCTTAATGATTGCATGTTTTATAATAGCAAAAGTAAATTAAAAAATAAATATGCCTAGCAATTGGAGAATGTTACATGATCTATGTCATATGGTACAATAAATATTTTTGTTATTAAGTCATAAATATGTGGACTGTGTATATAAAAAAGAAATGTTTGTATATAACAGCATGTTAAAATGCTAAAAAATTGATTACATTGAAGACAGTTGTGTAAAAAATAAGAGCTCACATATTAAGGTCCAAAGATGTCAGATTAAATTAAAATAATGTGGTCAAAGTGCCATTTGCTTTTGCTACTGTTGTTTATCTGCTCTATTATACTTGGTGAAATATTTAATATTTTTTAAAAGGAGGATATAACTGATGCTTTTTTGCAATATCAATATGGTAATAACTAGAGACAAATGAACTTACATCTGTTCTTAATTATGAAAAAAAGAGTACTCTGAGCTGAGTGTGCCCTCGATTGGAATACACAAGTGGGAAAACACAATATCCTTAAGACCAGAGAGCACCTAAGAGGACATACCTGTATGTCAGATGTGCTTTGGGTTCACACCTGGTTTGACCTGGTTTGACCCAAGATAGGGTGAATTCAGACAGACTAGCTAAACTACATAAAGAATATGGAAATGAGACAAATAACATAAAATGTCCTATAAAATGAATTTGAAGGCTATAAGTAAATGCGTGTGAAGTTCTTATGATAATGCCTAGTTAGTAAATACTAAATATTAAATAACATCTCACTATAGTTTATTAGATAGAGAACAGAGGATATTTTTTCTTGTTTCTAGAGATGTAGAAATACAAAAGTTGTAATATGGTGATCCTAATATTATGAAAACTGTCTTGTTTCATTCACATTATTTGACTTTATAGAGAAGTGGATGGAGTTAAAGGGGAATCATTTACTGTAATGTAAAATACATGGGGTCTTTTTGTATTGGCTTCTCTATATATTGAAAAGATGCATAATATAATTAAAAAGCAGGGAAATGTGTGAATATAATATCTACAGTAGCTATTCATAAAGAAAGATGCGAGTAACATTAAGAATCTGAATGATTGCTGTAGGAATATTGGATGAAGTGAAATGGTTATAAATTGCAACAAAGGAGACTTAGTCACAAGAATTACTTGACATTAGGACTACATAAAAATGTCATGCAGTTATTTAATCCTTAAGTTTTGTTGAAAAGAGTAAATGAGAATGTGGTTATAAGATTAGAAAAGAGTGATTTAATTTTTTTTCTGCATTCATCATTCTAGAATGAAAGTGTTTATGAGTGCATTGGCATGGATGTTTAGGAGAAATAAATGTGCTAAACTAAGAGTATCTACCTATATTTGACATTAAACACCAAACATCTGATATCTTTATACTTTTATTATTTAAATCATAAGATAAAGAGTTATGTATATATGTGTGCATAGGTGTGTGCATAGAATAGACAATCAATTTATTAACTCCAGGAAATCAGTCACTATTTAAAGGAGAAATGGAAAGGAGAATAGACGACACCAATTTAGTACTTAAAAGTAATCTTTTTTGCAAATCTTTTTGCTTGCGCTACATTCACTATTCTTTGTGTAAGAGAAGCACAGGAAGAGAAATACACATTGGAGATAACAAAGTGTACCTGATGGGCAGAAAAACAAGAGTGGAGAATTTTGCATCTCTGTTAGCAGGATCCATTTGGCATAAAAACATTATTGAATTTTTATTAGAAAAAAGTCATAAAGCAATCAGGAAAGAAGAGGTACATAAATTAGATATATAGGTTTTTTTTTTCTTCAAAGAGAAGAGATTTAACACTTACTTGCTGGGATTCAAGGTAGAAAGAGGTAAATGAGGTAGATAGTCCTTGTTTTGGTGAATATTGTTAAATCCTTCTGGGGACTCTATAGGTGTCTCCAAATCTGTAAGTTACAAAAATGTCCTACTTTCCATGTAGATGGTCAGAGAAACAGTGCACAGATCTACCTTCCGGTTGTTAGCACTAAGTAAGAGTTAAGTGACATTTTAGGTAACTCAAAGTGGAGGAAAGCTGTATTTTTATTTTTAGATCTTTGAAAGTTCCAGATCAGCACTACGTGTTTGTACTCAAAAGTTTAGAGTTCTATACAAACACACTGAGATTGGCATTGAAGCATTCCTTTTATAAACAATACAAGAACCAAATTCTATTTATTTGCCTATTACTTTATTCTACTGGAATTCTGTTCATTAAATATTGTCTTATAATAACTTAAATCTACAGGTGGAGAATATGAAAATCCAATTCATAGGAGATTATCATAGTAATGGTGTTGTTCATATTTGGCTTATATTTTGAAAATTGAAGATTATGTGGTCAAAATATATAAAACAATGATTTAAAGGAGCACTAATATCAATATTGAGAACCAGAAAGAACTTTGTAAATTTTGTCTACAGAGTTCAGCGCACAAGGAAGGTATATAAATATAAATATAACACATTAATTCTCTAGCCAAACTCTGAACGTATTCTTTCCTCCATCCCTGTTCAACCCAAAGATGCCAGAATCACCCAAAAGATACTTACTCTTGTATCTGCATTGCTTAGCATTATGGTCTCTTCAATAAATGGTATTGGGAAGACTGGATATCCACAAGCAAAAGAATGAAACTGAACCCCTATCTTACACCACTCACAAAAATTAACTCGAAATGGATTAAAGACTTAAACGTAAGTCCTGATACCACAAAATTCCTAGAAGAAAACATAGGGAAAAAGCTCCTTGATATTGATCTTGGCAATGATTTGTTTTTTTGCATATGTCACCAAAAAGCACAAGCAGAAAAAGCAAAATAAACAAATGGGACTGCATCAAACTAACAAGCTCTGCACAGCAAAGAAAACTATCAACAGAATGAAAAGGCAACCTAGTGAATGGGAGAAAATATTTACAAACCATATATCTAATAAGGGGTTAACATCTAAAATATATGAAGAACTCATACAACCCAATAACAAAAAACAATTAAGCTGATTAAAAAAATAGGCAAAGGACCTGAATAGATTTTTTTCCAAAGAAGATGACTAACATGTACATAAAAAGGTGCTCAACATCACAAATCATCAAGGAAATGCAAATCAAAACCACGATGAGATATCAACTCATATCTGTTAGAATGAATATTATCAAAAAGATAAGACATAAATTTTGGTGAGGATGTGGAGAAAAGGGAACCCTTGTACACTGTAGGTGGGAATATAAACTCATACAGCTACTATGGAAAACAATATGGAAGTTCATCAAAAAATTAAAAATAGAAAGCCAGCCCTGATGGCCTAGTGCTTAAAGTTCGGTGCGCCCTGCTTCAGTGGCCCAGGTTTGGTTTCCAGGTGCAGAACCACACCACATGTCTGTCAGTAGCCATACTGTGATGGAGGCTCATATAGAAGAATGGGAAGGACCTACAACTAGAATATACAACTATGTAGTGGGGCTTTGAGGAGGAAAAAAAAGAGAGGAACATTGGCAACAGATTTAGCCCAGGGCAAATCTTTCCCAGCAAAACAAAAAACAAAACAAACAAACAAAAATTAAACATAGAACTACCATATGATCCAACAATCCTGCTTCTGGATACATATATGAAGGGAATGCAATCAATATCTCAAAGAGATATCTGCTCTTCCATGTTCATTGTAGCATTATTCACAATAGCCAAGATATGGAAACACCCTAAGTGTCTGTTGATGGACAAATGGGTTAAGAAAGTGTGGTATATATGCACAGTGGAATATTATACAGCCATAAAAAAGAGGCAATCCTGCCCTTTGCAACAATAAGAATGAACCTGGAAAACATGCTAAGTGACATAAACAAGATAGAGGAAGGCAAATACTGTGATCTCACTTATATATTGAATCTAAAAAAAAAAGTCAAACTCATAGAAGGAGTAGAATAATGGTGGTTTCCAGGGGCTTTGGGGTGGGGGAAATGGGGAGACGATAGTCAAAGGTACAAAAATTCAGTTATAAGATGAGTAAGTTCTTGGGATCTAAGGTACAGCATGGTGACTGTAGTTAATGATACTGTATTTTATGCTTGAAATTTGCTATGAGAGTAGATCTTAAGCATTCTTACCACAAACACCCAAAAAATAGTAATTTGGTGGAGTGATTGATTTGCTAATTAACTTCATGGGGGGAATTTTTCACAACGTGCACATATACCAAATCATTACATTGTACACAATTTTATTTTCAATTATACCTCAACAAAGTTGTGAAAAAAAGAAAAGAAACTAAATAAAATCTATGCAAAGAAATGAAGGAAAAATACAGTGAGTTTTCTTCATTTTGGTTTTATGAATTATGCAATTTTAAGTTGATGGATGTTTTTAAACATCTTAGTTTTTAGCTGTTACCTCTCATGCCCTACTAATAATATATACTGATATGAAAGAAAAAGTAAATGCAGAATATCTGAGTTCCTCTAAGATTCCATGACTTAAGCTCATATACTAAGATTTACGAACCTAAAATATTTCTATACTATTCAGTAACTGCTTGCAGTGAAAATTGATTCTTTTTCACATTTTTGTGAAGTTTCAAAGTACAAAAATGCCACTTTGATGGACTTTGCTTTTGAAAGATTTTCCTAAGTGACAATTTTACATTCTCCATTGTTAACACAGAGGCTGCCTTCCTCCTCATCTCTGAGCCCTTAGGGTAAGAAAAAGTTTGTTGGAAAGGAAAGAATCACACATTAAGATATTTTATATTATTGATTTATCTTTTGAATTGAATCTGGAGAGAAAGGAAAATGAGTGACCCTCTACATGAAGCCACATTCGGAAAACTTTGCTTTACAATATAAATATGAAAGGATCCAGTTATAACTGATACAGTTGTTTTTAAATATTCCTTTCTTGAACTAGATGGAAACTGATATCACAAGAGACAAGAATATGAGTGAGACGGAGTGGGAGGAATACATCTTTTATAAACTTTCATTGCTGGGATTTTTAGGTTTTCTAGTTGTCTTGACCTACCTTTTACCACATTTTAAATAGGACCCTGTTGTTCTGTTTGATTTGTTTTGCTTCTTTTTAAACGCCTACACTTGGAAAAAAAATTGCACAGTTTATTTCCTCATTACCCATGTCTTATTTTAGGCTGAGTAAAAAAGTTACAGCCGGCATTTTTTTCCCTCAAGGCATTGGGTAATTTTCTTTATTATCATGCTCTCCTGCTAATTGTTAAATGTTCCTATGTGTAATCTTGAGAGATATTGCAATTCAGGCATCAACATTTTCTTTTTATATATGGAAATTTTAGTTTATTCCAAAGTTATAAAGTCCTGAGTTTTTGCAACCTCCTTTGACCTAAGTTGTAATAGTTGCTCTGTTCTATTTGGATGACACTACATTCCTCAGTTGTTGATTACTCCACTGATGTTTAGCTACTATAATTTTCCTTTATATCTAAAGTTACTTGATTTAATTATCAGCATTTTTTCCCCAAAACTACAACCTAAACAATAGTTCCTAAGTAAATGTATACTTTATATAGACTGGTTATGGCTATCAAAGCATGAACTTAATTAAAAGCAATATCTCAAAGCAATAATGTAAGTGGGTGGAAAGAGATACAAATGCCTCTTGCAAAAGTTATTATAACAGCTCATCTCTTTAAATCAAACCAAATAGTTCTCAGCATGGAGGGTGATTAAAAAACATCAAATCCAAAGACTAATATTCACTGAATATAGGAAACATGCCTTACTCAGATATATTGGTGCATAATCTTAACCATAAAAAAAAGTCAAATTATGTGACAATTAAAAAGATGAGAAAAACATATGATCAAGCACTCATATACTAGTCTTATGAAATGTTAATCACATCCACCATTTGGGAAGGACAGGACTGTGTCATTAGATATTAATTCTACTGAAAGATATATCATGTCTTAATGTTGGTCAAATGCTTCAGATTAATTAAAACACACACACACAGATGAGTAATTCATTTGTAACAGCAACATTATATTGACCTAATAATGTGTGGATCAAATTTTTGCTTCATGTAAGAAAGCAGAAAGGTATTCAGGGAGCAGCATTGTCCAAAGAAAAGCCACAGGATTAAAAATGGTTAACCCTTATCAATTCTACGATTGTGGGCAAGAGACTTCAACTTTAAGAGACTCGTCTTCATCCTTGTTTCACGTATCTGTAAAATGGGAACATAAAAATCACCTTTTAGAAGAAGTTTGGAAGTGCAGTGAATGCTATCTGATGTTTTAACGTTTTTTAAAATTTGAAAACTGCTTTTACATCTGCTGTTCCTTCCCCTGTAACTGCAGCTACACATATCTCCTTTGGTGGTGTTGACTGCCACTTTTTGCGCTAAAGAATGATTTCTTTGTAAACTAACAAAATGGCTAATCACTTACAAATTAAAAGAGCCAAACGTGGTTGTAGGTCTAGACTTCAGCCCCTCTTTTAAAATGCTTTCTAAAAAGTGACATAAAGCTAGTGGGATAGTGTTTATCATCCCTTAATGATCTCTGAGTGTCAAAATAAAAGTAATGCCAAGATCTGCTGTTAAGATAAATTTTATTCTCAGAATCCATGTAGCTTAAAGTTATGTACCAAATTATGACTTGAGAGATACAGAATAAAGAGTGTAAAAGGCACTACTCTATCTGCTTCTCGATTTTATAAATGAAGCAGGAAGATTTAGAATTTAAGTGCCTTGAACAAAGTATCCACTATTCAGAACCAAAGTTCTAATTAGAACCACTTCCCTACAACAAGTTGCTTCTCTCAGATAACCCCGTGACTACCTAATAATACGACATTTGGGTTTCATCCAGCTTATCTCATGATTATGCATTGGTTCAGACTATTTCTGCTTCATCGTTCCCCAGTTAAAGACTAAGATAGCTATGTTTACTTCATTGAGTAAGAGAGAAGTCCACCACATTCCTGGGAGCTATTTTTCCTCAATATCCTGGTAACACAGTGACCCATACTTCCCAGAGATATGCCATCCAGATAGCCATAACAAACACAAAGATCTCCCTCTAAATCTTTGGATCTTTCTATGTTCTCTTCATTCCCAACTTTTAAGACTCTCTTGGTTTCCCAAATCCTCAGTTCAGTTCCAACTGAAATTATAATTTGTATTATTCTGCCAAGTGAGAAACAAATAAAAGTTTAATTTATGTTTCTATAAGAGATCATCAGTTCTTCAATTTTTTTCAGTTGGGATGAAGAGGGTGTTGGAGAGGACTTCAGTTATAAATTCGTTTTAACCCTAACCAATCACTACACACATTGCTTATTAACAAGAAATAAGACCTATAATTTTAAAATATTATTTTTTGAGTCATACATTTGTATTATGAAAAATACAGTACAGCCATAAACAAAAGCAATACCTGAACTCTCAACCAAAAAGATAAACATGACTATTATTTTATGGTATGTCATTTATAGACACCATATTTATAGTATGTCATTTGTAGAGACAATGTGACTCCACTATTGATACATTGTTACATCCGCATGCTAGGATTGTTGGTTCATGCCCTCCTTGATTTGTCTGAGATTTTAAGAAGTACATAGATAAATAGATGATAGACAGGTTTTCTTCAAGTTTTTCCAAATTCTTGCCTTATGTCAGCCACAGAGGCACAGTTTTTGTCTTTAGACTTGTAGAATTTCATAGTCCAATTATACTTTGGACAGATTCTTCCGTACCCAATGCTTTGAATCAAAAAATGTGAAATTTCCTAAATCTTACTATCGAGATGGGGATGCTTACATTTTTCCTTTTTATTACTGTCAAAGTGACTATAAACAAAAGTCCCTGCTAACATCAACTAAGGTATTTCAAAGCTATAAACTCAGAGTAAAAGTAGGAATGAAGTGTAACAGTAGCGGCAAATTAAAATAATCCGTAAGGATCTAGCTAGTGGGTCAAAGATCAAGATTTTTAAAGTTTCATGCCCCTCCAAATTTATTTCTAATTCTATGATAATATTAAAAATCCATAAAATTAATAGATTTATCTGAATAATTTTGTTCCCAACATATATGTTACTATTTTTCAACAAATACTAGGATTAACTAGATTAGGCTGTGGTAAAAACCACAGCATTTCAGTTGCTTAAAAGACCAAAAGGTAATCCCTTGCTTAAGCTACACGTCCATCACCAGTCAACTAGAAGGCTGTTATTCACGTACTTGTTTTCTTCACTCTGGGATCCAACCTGACAGGGTGACCATTATTTCCTGAGCAGAGAAGAGAGGGTGGTGAAGCATGTACTGACTTTTTAAGCTTCTGCCTGGAAGGGACACATATCACTTCTGTTTATGTTCAATTGGCCATATCAAGTCATATAACCTAACTTCAAGTGGGTAAGAAAGATGAATCTTCCCATGTGCCTGAGGAAGGGAAAGCCAGAATATTTGTGAATAGCCACACATGTGGGTAGAAAGTATGACATATTTAATCTAATCTGTTTTTCTCATAATTTCATAATAAAAAAAGTATTTTACCCCAAAATAACCATTTGCTTTTATTTCGCCTACCCAATGTTATTTTTATGAATGTACACCATAATTTAACAGATTTCTTAGCTTTTACCTAAAGGCTCACTTAGGTTTTTTTTTATTTTTAATTTTTATTTATTTTTTAGTTCTTTTTTTATTATTTATTTATTTATTTTTATTTGTTTATTTTTTTTTTCCTGAGGAAGATTAGCCCTGAGCTAATATCTGCCAATCCTCCTCTTTTTGCTGAGGAAGATGGGCCCTGAGCTAACATCAGTGTCTATCTTCCTCTACTTTCTATGTGGGATGCCTACCACTGCATGGCTTGCCCCTCGGTGACTTCTCTGCACCTGGGATCTGAACCGGCTCATTTACATTCTTATCAATTGCAAACAATATTGCTGCATGCTGTCTTTTATATACATATAACTGTATAAATTATTTCCTCAGGCTATATAGTTCTAGAAAAATTGATGAATTAGGAGTATTACCAAAATCGCTCTTCACAGTGAACCAATTCATACAAACTGTATCAGTTTCTTCGTATCTTCTACAAAACGAGCATTATGTTTGTGCTGTCTTTGTCACTCCAATTGGTGAAGAATGTGATTTTATTTTTTAATACATATTTTGTTGATTACTCGTAAGATTTAATATAAGTTTTGTTTTAGTAATTTGGATTTCCTATATTGTGAATTCCCCCATGTTTAAGGACCAATTTAAACCAGAAATTAAAATAATTTATATATTCTTAACATAAGGATAGGTATATAATAACTAAAATTATTAAGAAGTGCAGGCACAGAATATTTATTAATTTTTAAATTTAAATAAAATTAAATCACAATATGATTTCTACCAAAAATGATAATGAAAAGGATCATTCTACAGTAAAATTTACTTAAAAACTAGTATGAAAATTCACTGTTTCATCATTCCCTATAAGTCTAAGATTATTGAAGAAGCTTTAAAATTATAACTTTCTTATGTAGATATGACTGCCTGAGGATATATTAGAATGGGGGATACTAATGCAGAGAAAACTGTTTTATGTTTATATGATTACTTTTGTTTATATTTAACTTGTAAAATTTTGTGTGTTTTCAACCTTTTCAGATTTTATAAATGAATCTCTTTTAAATGACATCAGAATCAACACCCCTTTGTGCCTCCTGCTACAGAGAACTTCAATTTTTAAGTTTGATTCCTTTCCATTTATTGCACCACTGATACACTCCCTCCCATAGTATTTTATATTTTATTCTTATGGCTTTCTCTTACTAACTTTCTATTTGAAAGATCATGGGGTAAATTTGTTCTTTCTTTCTTTCTTTTTTTTTTTTCTGAAGAAGATTAGCCCTGAGCTAGCTACTGCCAGTCCTCCTCTTTTTGCTGAGGAAGCCTGGCCCTGAGCTAACATTCTTGCCTATCTTCCTTCACTTTCTATGTGGGACGCTTACCACAGCATGGCATTTGCCAAGCGTTGCCCCACCTGGGATCCGAACCGGCGAACCCCGGGCTGCTGAGAAGTGTAACGTGCAAACTTAACCGCTGCCCCACCAGGCTGGCCCCTGTTCTTTCTTTTTTTTAATCGGCAAGGTGAATGTGAAAATTTCTTGATTTTTTCCTCTCTTGTCTGAATGTTGGCATTGTTATGCAGATAATTATTTAAAACTTTAACATGTAATTCTAACTTATCAGATTTCTTAGTCATGGAAAGGAAAGAAAATAGAAACGAAAATTATAAAACAAATTTTAATTCCTATATGTCTGTCAAAGGCGCCTGATCTCATGGGTTTTTTTCAGATTATTTTCCATTGCATTTGTAACTTTAACCTGAAAATAAATGTCTTGTTTGACTGACAACTGCCTTCTATCCTTGGTACATTCTGAGTTTTGATTCAATAAGTATTTTTGAGTTCATTGTTTACTGAGACATTCTGGTAGGTAAAAAAGATATTGAAATAATGTAAAGTTCAGAATGAAGGTTTTTTGGAGATTTTTGAAAGCATACAATCACATAGTGAAAATTTCATGACTTTATACATTTCGTAAAATTGGTTTTAAAAATTGTTCTGTATATTTCCTGAGCTATCTTAAAGTTGAAATTATTTGCAATTGTCCTAAATATTACCAAACAAGTAACATTTATTGAGTCACTTTCATATGCATGGTCAACATACCAACAAATATTAGTTGCTCAACTTATCTTGCCTAACACCTCACTCTACCACCAAAGCTACAATTCACAGAACCTATTCTGAAGCATGTGTGTATGTACAAGTATTTGCATGCAACTTTAGAGGTATCCAGGACTGGAAAGATAATAACTATCTTCTTAAGAATCCTACACGTGAAGATAAGGCTACCATAATCAACCACAAAAACATTTATATTAAGGATTTTAAACTACAATCATAATACAAAGGAGCTTCAGAAGGAAATTGCATATAGTCAAAGTACATTTTGAGCAAGGAATATACGTGATTTTGTTCTTTTTTTCTAAAAATCTTGGATAGGTAAAAGTGTTCTAATACAACTTGGGACCTTGTTGATATCACACTTCCCATTCATAAAATTTGTTGAAGTGTGTTTAGTTACAAAGCACAAAAAGTATGCACCATATTTATAAAAATATTTAAAAACTACTTTACATGTATAAACTCATTTTGAAGTATGATGAGCTTAAGTATGTGCAAATTAGTGATTACTTGCTTTTTATGATCATTATATCAAGCAGTGCCAAGCGATCATGTATCAATGCCATTTGCTTTAGACTTAGCTACTTGTGTGGTAGAAATCTGGGGTTTCTTTTTTCTGTCTCTCCATGTCTAGAAACGTTATCTATGAGAAACATGAGAAACCACTCAAGACTTACCCAGATGTTTATACAAATTAATGATTTAAAGGAGGAAGTAGACAATGAGTAAGTGAGGTTGGCTCATACCATTAAGTGGTTTCTACTTGTTAAAAACTTTTTATTTATAAGAGTTTGCAAGAAAGTCCAGATAAATCCAATAGCATAGGCCAGCATAATGATATAAAAATTTTGATTAGATATAATATAGATATGCTGGCAAAAATAACAATGATGTTTTTAAAATTAGATTCCGATATGTAAAAATCTATTAAAAGAAAAAGTGTTTGAGAAGCTTTATAAAATGGGTTATAGATATTATAGATCCTTCTTAGTATATAAAAACAAAACTTGAACTTAATGTAAAAACAAACTAAAGGCAATGTACTGCATTTAATTTGGTGATTTCAGTAAAGGAATATGTCATCAGGACAAAAAGTATCCTGAAAAGGTCAGTGTTCGTAGTACCATTTATGAGAAAGTAAGTATAGAAATATATTAGAGAGAGATAGTGTTTTCCTGTTTTCCAGAAATAGGAAATGAAGTGGAAATTGAATGAGTCATGAGCGTTTAAGAAAGATGTAGTAAAAATTGATCCATATTGTTTCTTTACTGTTTTTACAAAGTGACTATGAAAGCCTTAAAATAAATTAATATCAAATACATTTGAGCAAAGAGAAGGAAATACTTCACACAGCATTGTGGAAATATATTGCCTTTAGAAGGTCACAGAGTCAAAAACTGTAACTGATTAATAAGAGCAATAATAATATTTGTATTGGCCAACATGAGGAAGTTGGGGCCAGCTCCATGCTAGCTTCAGGGACTTTTCTCTGAACTTCATCCAAAAGCACTTTCTAGCTTGGGGGCCCTGAGTGTGCGTAATTAACTCCGTCTGACCCAGCCACACAGAGGAAAGGCATCAGTCTCTCAGATTTGGCTCACTTTCTTCCAGGGAATTGTAGCTGAAGGTCTTCTACCTATTTTTGGACTAACGAAAGCAAATTGCCTCCTCTTCCAACACACACATATCTCAAAGAAGAAAGCATGGTGTGGTAAACTCAGCACTTTGACTTACACTGATGAGTCCATAAAATTTCCTGTCCTGATGCTATGGAAACAATGTAGTGTAATAGACAAAATATACAATGAAGAGTCAGAAAATCTGGACTGAAAAACAGTCTCTTTTCCTTGACTACGTGACTTTGGGCAAACCACTGAACTTCACATAGGCTTAGTTTTCTCTGTTAAAAAAGATGGAAACATTCCTCATAGAACTCCACTAAGGATATAAACCTTAGGTCATTAATAAAAATATTTAAATTATTTTTTGTTGAAAAATATTTTTGTAATTGGGGAATTCTCTACCAAATATGAATATGAAACAAAGCTTACTTTGGACTTCCCTGTCTTTTTCTCTTTTTCATGAGTTTTCGCTTTTTCTAAATATTAATGTTGTTCACCAGATGCCAAAGTCTATACCACTTTCTGCCCCACAGTATATGTACACATTTATTCCATATTATTTTATTTGGGCCCATTGAAGAAAAGCTGCTTTAATAAAATGAAGCCAAGTATAGATGAATATTGATAATGGGAAAAAGGAGGATGTTTGAGTTGGACTCACACTCTCATTTCTCGTTTCCAAGATGTACTTTTTCCTTACATATTTCTCTCTTTTTATCAAGATGGCTTCAGGAGTTTCTTGCCTCAACTATGGGTCATGGGTAGCTAAATTATAGCTACTTCGTTTTGGGGTTTTTTGGTAGAGACAGTAAAATGGGTAACAAAAAATTGAACCCTCTTCCATAATACAGGTGAAGCAGCTGCCCAGTGAGATAGTTTCCCAACCATCCCCCCTTCTCCTATGGTCTCCAGGCAGCCAGGTGGAGTGATGTGATAAAAACTCACAAAATGGAAAAATCCTGCTGTCTGAATAACACATAAAGGAAACCTGCCTGCCAACTATAACACTTATATTGAAGTGCTTTAAGAGTTAGAAATAAACTTTTGTCATGTTAAGTCACAGAAATTGGGGGTTTATTTTTTAAACCTACAAACATTTCTCTAAGAAATACCCAATTATGCAGATTAAATAAGTTTAGACTATGCAAGTAGACGTTTACAAGTGCTGCAAATAACAGGAAAAAAAAGTGAGAATGAGATAGATAGACCTTGGTTATCCGAACCCTGCAACTGCATTTTACTAGGGGTTGCAGGCAGTGCTGTTGCATCCTGTCTCTTGGTCTGCTTCCATATGAAGGGTGCCACCTTAGTACCTTCTACTGAGAGGCCAGACATCTACCCCCCCGAAGACAAAACTCAAGAGAAGCCCGAAGAGCAATGGGTATTTCTTTATCGCCTATATAAAGCTTACTTTATGCATTTTCATCTTCTCATTATCAGACTCTTCTCATTGCAAATGAAAGAAGAGACAACTACTCCTTAAGGAAATACTAAGTCTACTCACAAGGTTATGTTCTAACCTAAAGAAGATGATAAAATAATCACTATCTCAACATCTCTAGAAACTAACATTCAAACTAGAGAAAAATTTAAAATATAGATCATCGAGTATTATAATTTCATTACAATTCACTTTCCTTCTATCTTCTAAAAATTTCTGATCAATAAGACAAAGACAAGGATTAGAAAACTCTTTCTGTAAAGGCCCTGATAGTAAACATTTTAGGCTTTGCAGGACATTCAGCCTCTACCACAACTACTTAACCTTTCCATCGTAGCATGAACACAGCTACAATACAGAAACAAAAGACTGTGGCTATGTTCTACCAAAAGTTTATATATGAAACACGTAGTCGGCCGGATTTGACTCACAATCATAGCTTACCAACCCCTGCTTTAAGAAATTAATTCATTCAATGTTCTATTTTTTAGTTCCTGTTCTTTTCCAGTGGCCTGTCTGTGATAACAGACTGATTTAATAAAACTCTAATATTTATATGGGATGCTGTAAGCTGGGCTTTGTGGATCCCAATAAAATACTCAGCACCCCTTCTATAACGTTCTGACTCAAGTAAAAAATTTTTTTAAAAAGTAGATACAGGCTAAGACATTATTTTATTACTGATAGAATTATATTTGAATATGTGACTTGGGCATTTCCAAACTGAATTTTTAGGAATCCCAGAACTAGACCACTTTGCCTGCTGAATTAGGGAAGGTGATGGGCCATCACAGGCCTCCGCTATGGAAGAAGACACCTGTAAAACAAAGTGTGGAGGATTGTGGCAGAGCAGAGAATATACTTGTTGTGTGTAAGCTCAGTTCCAAGACTAAGGAAAGAGAAAGGGGTGAATACAAATTTCTAGTCTTCTGTTAGTTTGTTTCCTTCTAAGCTCTGTTATGCCAGTTAAACCATTTCTGTCCAATGTATTCTGATCCAAGGGTGGCACGATGGGGGGCTGAAGTGGGACGAGAGAAATCAGCCATCTCTCAGGATAGTGGGCCCCAAGAATTAAAGAAACTCGTCCAGTTGAAAACAAGCTGTAGAACAGAAATATCAGCTGCACTACACAATATAGTTGCCATAAATTACCAAAATCAAAGTTAAAAAGACTCAGGCACTACAGCCTAATGTTTAATGCCATAGGTCCTAGACTGAACCAAAGACACTTTGCTTCCTCAAATACTACTTCTTGTTCATTTCTCCTATATCTTGACCCATTGGACCAGATATAGAGGGTACCACCTTCACAGAGTAACAAAGAAATGATCTTCTGGTCATATTTATTGTATCCAATTCTCTATGAAAACTTTTCTATTCCTCATCACATCCCCTGCACTATTAATTGCTTCCTTCATAGCATTTCATCAAACACTGACCAAAATGCTAGAAGGCAACTTTTAATGTATTATTATGATTAATTGTGATTCTTTCTTCAGTTGATCATGATTAACATGCTATATTCCTAACAAGTTAATCATGATCAATCGAGAAAAACAAATATGTACAATTATCCATAATACCATATATATATGAATATTATTAATATGTTTATAGGTATATAAGATTGACATAGGAATATAATATATATTATAAATATATTTTGAGTTTCATAAGGATAATAAATTAGCTATAAGGAAAGATGGAGATTATTAAGATTTCAGTGATGTGAAGTTCTACGTATGATTGAAATTTGAGTACTGGGGGAGAAGTTAAATGCTTCTCAATTTCTCTCAAATTATGTCTCCATGATTACAAGTGTGTTGATAGAATGCAGGATATAAATTTTGTGTAGTTTTAAAATAAAATGTGGAAATTCAGGAAGAAAGTTCAAGAGAGTAAACTGACAGGGTTGTAAAGGTATGTAAAGCATGAACAGCCATGAATTTTCCTTATATGAGGTATTAAACAATGTTTCATCCTGTAAAGAATATTAATTTATTAGATTCATCTCTAGACTTCTAATAATTTCTTGAAGTAATACCTCTTTTAAATATGTTGTTTAATGATCTGAGTTTAAAAATATTTCAGATCAACTACTAATTATAGTTATTTTTTCTTAAATTATTTTAATCTTCCTCTCTGTTTATATATACCTAATGTCTGAATTATGATATCAACTGCAAAACTGAAAAAATATCTTACAAAGAAACAAGAAGACTAGTGTTCTGAAGAATTCTCCATATAATTTTGGTCATTACTGATACACTGTTGAGGAAAATAATGGATGCATGACTTAACTGCCATCAATATATTTATTTTTTATTAAAAGATGATATTTACCATGGAAAGAAAAATAGTTTTAATTTAACATATACTATGTACCAGACCCCCATGCACTGATTTCATTGAATGACGTTACAAATCTTCGTTTAACAAACAAACATCGGAGGTCCTAAAAGTCACAAAGCAGAGAAGCAAAACAAGCTGACTGTTTTTAAAAAATCAACATCATATGGAAATGTTTAAAAACATAAAAGTGATAATTAGATATACACTAAACTTTTCAAAATGCATTCAACCAACATTTTTTGAGCTCCTAACGTGTATCAGACTTTAATAGTCTTTAATAGTCTAAAGACTATTAATAGCATAAAGTATATAAATTTTTAAGTAAGAATAAAAATTTACTCTGAAAAAGACATTCTCTTAGGAATTTTAAGCTTTTGTTATAAACATATTTTTTATCAAATTCAAATAAATCTCAGCTCTTTTTTCATATTCCCAATCTGGAAGTTTTACCTGAGAATTAGTCTCTGGAAAAAATAGATCAGTTCTAAATATAAGAGATAAGCTAAAATATCAGATAGCTTTATTGAATTATATTTCACAGCTTTCCTTACTGTCTATTGCCTCATATCAATATCCTTCTTCTGATTCACTATATTGGATACTTGAAATGTTTTTCACTTCATTTTTAAGAATGATCATGATCTTTAGTGGCCCTGTTCAAAAATATCACTATTTCATGCTATAAAATCAAATCTATCACAATTTCTTCTAACTAGGTGTGTAAACATTAAGAAATATAATTTTTGAAAATTAATATTTTTAGGATACTGAAATCACTGTGAAACAATGTAACCAAAACAGTTTCCACTCGTATTCTAGTTTGTGTAACTAGTAATGCAGATTTTTGGTTGATTGTTTCCCCAAAGCAGGTTGAATAGTATCTTTCTCTTATCAAATATTATGTATATCTTCTATATTTCACTCAGTACTATTTCCGTCTTATCATTTAAAATAAACGTGTAATTTATTTTCTTAGAAAAATGTATAGAACTTTTTAATACTCTTGATATAGCTATATATGATATACATACATATCTCTGTATGCACATATATGGAGATAAAGTTATGAGCACAATGTATACATTACGTGAAGAATTTTAAAATGAGAATTAGGCAGAGAGAAATTCTTCAGATTCCTAGAGACAACACATTATAAGCAGATCCGAGGGAACACTGAGTGTTATGTAAACTGTTAGGCTCCTTTGAGGCTTTGCCTAATTGTTACCCATTTAGAGAAATCTACAGTATCTCCTGTTGCCTGAGATTGAAAAGGGGAGCATTCACAGGCGAAGAGTAGTACTATGCATCCAGGTTAAAGGGTGGAATGTGATTTCTATCCCTCTTTCTTTAAAGAGATGTTCTATATGCTCTCACTCATATAGTATTCCTTTTAAACCTAATCTTATTTTATCAGGCTACCTTGTTAGCTAGAGCTGGGTTCATTTAGATTCCTCTGATTTCCTCTGTCACTCTTATCTACTAATGATAGACTTTATGAAGAACATCTGGGATTCTTAGAAGGCGCTTCCACGCCAAGCAAATAGAATTACCTTGATTAATGTGGGGATTTTCAAATGCTGCTTGATAATTACATAGCATAGGTCCACCTTCACTGACATTCCTGAGTACAAACACCTACACAAGAACAGTTGCCTGTTTCTGATTTATGGACAAAGCTGTAAGTGCAGAGTCAGCTTGCATTTTTACTGATAAGAGGAGTTATAAAATAACGAAGGAGGTAAAATCTGAGAGGACTGAAAAATAGGCAATGTGTAGGTAATATAATCTAAATATGGATTTTCTACATTAAATACCTGAAGCTGGGCTGCGATGCTACATTGTCTGCCAAGTGGTCAATGAACATCAAGAGGTCAACAAAAACTTTACAAAGCATCTCTGTTTTCCTTAAATTACTCTAGGACTCCGAAGAAGTTGCAACCACTAAGAAAGGAGGTAGAGAGGGTTTTTGTAATCCTTCCATGTTCAAAGCCCACAGATAGAGCTCCTTATAAATCATTACTCTTTGTCCTTGAAAAATATATGCACTTGTTTTGGGGGGCCTTTTAGATGTTAAATTATGATTTTAAACAGATAATTTTATTGATATAGTATATTTGATAATCCTTTCTGATTTTTAATGTCAATACCCTGAAACACCAATGTGAATGAAAAAATGTAAAACATTTTTTAATGAGACAAATTATTATGAGTGCAGAGGAATGATAACTTTTTAAATTATACAACTGTATGGATCAAATGAAATGTTTTAGTGAAAGATTTTCTTTAAATTATATTGTTCTGCCATAAAGTACCTTTTTATCTAATACTGTTAATCAGTTTATAACTAAAAAACACTGAAAGTAACTGAAAGGCAAGTGTTTCTCCTTTTTTTCTGTCCTCCTTGGTTTCTGACATGTGACAAGAAAACTATGAATGTCTGTGAATAGTGATGTCCACTATCAATGGATCTTTTGTTAAAGATGCCAGCATGAAATTAGCTAGCCTACAGCCTCTTCTAAATGATCCTCACCCAACTCACTCACTGGCCCTAATCTAAAAGGACCCATGACCACCTTGTTATAACAGAGCAGCTGGACCAGAGGTGGGCATCTGACCCAAGAATAGCTAGCTAACCAATGTATCAGCCAGCCCCATATGATCTAGTCTGCCAAAATCCGCTAAGCCAATCAGACATCTTTCTCAGAAATGTAAGTTAAGCAATTAGGACTGAAGTTTAAGGTGAAAAATGTTATAAGTAGTCACAGAAATCCAAGGTTTTGAGAAAACACAAGTTATAATTATGAAAGGGCAAAAGCTGTGAGTGAACAGATGCTATACGTGCCTTTCCACAGTGGAGGAAATCCAGGGAGTTGTTGCACAAGGAAAAGAAGTAAGAGTATAGGGAGTAGTGGTGGCATGTTACTAGCAGACATTAGGGTGAAAAGCCTGGAGCTCTCTTCTACTTCTGTTACTCCCCTTCTTGAGGCTAGGATACTTAGCTTCCTCTTATAAGACATCCAAAATTCTGTTCTTCACAAGCATGTGAACTTAATTAGATAAGTGACGAGGTATAGATTTCTTTGAAGTATAGAATAAACAAAAGAAAATAAAAGAAGCCAACAAAAGCCTTTGATTGTCTTTAGAAAAATCAAGTGGAATGGGGGAATCCTTTTTCAAATTAACTAGACAGAAATCATAGTATAGCAAAGATCCAAGTTTTGGTGCCAACTGCAAGTCTTCCGCTTAGCAGGTTACTTAACTTCTCTTGCATCATTTTCCACATCTACAAAATGGGGGTAAAATTCTTATGTGTTTCAGAGTTGATAGTGATGAATAAATATTATTACATCTAAAGTGCTTGCAGAGTACTTGAAGCACAGTAAGATTTCAGTGAGTGCTGTTTTTATTTATTATTGTGTTCTCATAATCACATGCCTTAGAATACTTGTTATTTGTACATTTGACCATAAATACCATCCCAATCTCTTTGTGTCAGAAAATGATGCCCTTGTATAATAATAAAACAGACACTAATAATGTATATTTGAATCTATAAGAATTATTCACATAAAATTAGTTTGTATGGTTTATTTGAATGCAAAAACGCCCAAGATGCAAATGCTTTGTTTTTATAGTGGAGTTGACTATGGGAATAATACTTATAACTCTCTTTTAGAGAGGAAGTAACTGTTGGCTGTAGTTGAAATCATGAACAAATGCATTGAGTAAAGGAATTGCAGAGTATTAACTTTCGGCCATTTCATTCCATAGAAGACATGGAGTCAAAGGGAACATTTCCATTTACCGTGAGGCTTTGAACTACTCTGAATTACTTCCTTCTAGAGAAACATACAACTTGAAAGTTACAAGTTTTCAATTTACTGTTGCATGTATGATTGCCATATAGTCCATAATTTAAGTATAATGGTTTAAAATAATTTATGAGAGGGTCAGAGAGAGTTAGTGAAGTGGAGAGAAGGACTGAAAGGGCAATAAACAAGATTCTTTTGTTACCTTTAATATTTTCTTTAATTTGTTGGACACACTTCTCTTTCTTTAATTATATTCAGCAAAGCCACTGGAAGGAAAGCATATTGGTTGTGAATGACTACTCTTAATAAATATGCTCTCCATTCATAGCAGAACGGGGAAGGAGGCATCCCTAATCACCCGGGGTTTCATCAGATTAAGGACTTTGAGAGAAACAAATTACTTGGCCCAGTATATAATTTTAGGTTAAAACTCTGGAAAATAAATTTATCTGAAAGTTTAAATAGATAAATTACAGCATACTCGATCTTGAACGTAGTTTTAAAAGGCTGCAGCAATAAACATGTTCCAGGAAAAGTTTCCATTTCCCCTGCTGTTTGATTTTACACTCCTATTGGTTAAATTAATCTTCCAATTATTGATTACCAAGTAACACTATGAATTGGTCTTCTATAGCGTGAATCTAACTAGCATGTTTGTTTTATCATTAATCTTGTTGGTCATTATATCATTTACTGTTCATTATAGCAAGAGATAAATTGCACAAATGTTTAATATTGTTAGTTCAGCTTGGCTGCTTTCTTCAGTGACACTAATTCTACAGAGCAGTTGGGCAAAATCAATGTCTTATGCACCATTTAGATTAAATTACGCTTGTTATATGATTGAATCAACACTACATAGAGTTTTCTCAAGTTAATTGATCAACTCCTACAAAACAAATTAATATGATACATCAAACTTATGGAATTGTCGTCTAGAAAGGACATCATAAACCTCAGTGCTGAAAGAAAACCAGTACTCCTCCTGGAACACTGAAATTCTCAACTCTAACCAAATGGCTGACTAAAAGGAAGAGCAGAGAGAATGCAAATGTAAATTTAAACAGAGATATTCCTACTTTTCTAGAAGGATTGAAGATATTTATGTCGAGTGATACAGCTGTGCTCGCTGAAACATTGCAGTGTTGTTTGATGGGGCTCCAATCACCTGCACCAATCAATTAAGAAAAAATGGAATTTGAAGAACCACTTAGGAGATTTTTTGTTCCTTACTGGTTTAAATGGCTATGATTGGAGTCATCTCCCTAACTTTGAACTCTGTAAATATCCTATGAGCCACCTTCCATGTTTTCACAAAGTAACTCAATTTTAATATTGTTAAAATACATTTCTTTTATGAGTACAGGATGTCAAATTTATTCAGCTATGTTGAATATTACTATGTTTTAATATTATTAACACGTATTCATTAGAGTTCCAGCATGCATTAAGGGTTAGTTTAATAAAATAAAAATTAATATTGTTAATTTTTTTTAAATAGTCTAGTCCTTATATTTTTTGTAAACTTGAGACTTTGAAAGTTTGAGCCATGATAAAAAGAAAATATTTAAATATATATGTGAACCAGAACTGTTGCCCCATATCGGCAAGTATTATACAAGTAAATTAAAGAAAGAACATTTTAAATCTTACGTGTCTATTATATATGACCTAAATAAAACATATTTTACCCTACGTAAAATACAGTCATGTGCCACATAACAACATTTTGGCCAATGATGGACTGCATATACACTGGTGGTCCCATAAGATTAGTATGATATAGCATAGGTGTGTAGTAGGATATACCATCTAGGTGTGTTCAAGTATACCCTGTGATATTCCCACAATAACAAAATCACTTAAGGATGCACTTCTCAGAACGTATCCCTGTCATTAAGCAACACATGAATGCATCTTACTTTGTTTAAATACAACGTTTAGTTTAGTCATCTGGGTGTACTTAAAGTAACAGTAATAATAAGAGAAGAAATGAAAGTGTTTAAAATAAATAAATAATCAGTGACATCCAACTAACTACATGGTACATCACCAAGGAAATTAGTGTAAAACAGGAGTAAAAACACAATTAAGGTTACTTTAGATATGTTTTGCAAAGATCATGACAAGATGAATACCTTTGAACAGTATTCTATTTATCTATGTTTAGATAGAGTGGCTTGATTCTATATATTAATTCAGCAAAGTTAGAGTATGGGTGTCCCTTTCAGTTCTTTACTCTGTTCAATGGCATATCATTACTTTCTCTTTCAGTGTTCCTTAAGTGTTTATTTATAACCTTTAGGAAAGGATAATAGGCTAACCTTGGTAATGAATTAGTCCTTTCAATCTACTCTGATTAACATCCACTTAAAAAACTGTATTCACATGTTCTGAACAAACACAATGAAATTATATATTGAATGTCTTCTTTTATTTTTAGGTTTCGCTTTTTTTTTTTTAAAGATTGACACCTGAGCTAACATCTGTTCCTAATCTTTTTTTTCTTTTCTTCTTCTTCTTCTCCCCAAAGTCCCCCAGTACATAGTTGTATATTCTAGTTGTAGGTCCATCTGGTTGTGCTATGTGGGATGCGACCTCAGCATGGCTTGATGAGTGGTGTCATGTCTGTGCCCAGGATCCAAACTGGCGAAACCTCAGGCTGCCAATGTGGAGCGTGCAAACTTAACCACTTGGCCACGGGGCTGGCTCCAGATGTCTTCTTTTTAAGGTTAATGCAAGATATAAATATATTCCTTGCTGTTGAATAACATCTCTTGAGTGGAAATATTAATTCCAAAGTCAGATTTTCTGTCTATTTAAAATTCTATGGCATTATATTCCCTAAGGATATGAATTAAAATTACTTTAAGTAATTGAGCCATTCTAGAAAATATTTTAAAATTTTTATTTTTTAAAAACTGAGAACAAAGTATTTTACCATGGAGTGACATCAGCAACATGGTGGAATGAGCTGTTCCCTTTATATCTCCCCCCTTGAACTACAACTAAATGGACATTCACTGCCCAACAGAGGATACTGACACAGCACAATAGGATGCCTGAGAGACCCACACAGCTATACATCTGAAAGTGGATAGACTGGGCCTTTGGGATGTAGTGGAGATAGGTGACTACTCCTTGACCCTTCTCAGCAGCCCTGTGCATTCTGAAAGAGAGCTGAAGTTTTCTGATTTTGTCTGTGTACTTATCTCCTTGCTCAAAGCTTTGTAGACCTTTGCCTTTTTGTTTCAGGTTTGAGGGCATCCTTGATCATCTCTTATAGGGGAGGTCTAATGGTGATGAACTCCCTCAAATTTTGTTTACCTGGGAAGGTTTTTATTTCTCCATCTTATCTGAAGTTTAGTTTTGCTGTATAGGATATTCTTGGCTGAAAGTTTTTGTCTTTCAGTATTTTGAATATTTCATTCCATTTTCTCCTAGGCTGTAAGGTTTCTGTTGATAAATCTGCTGAAAGCCTGAAAGGGGTTCCTTTGTAGGTTATTTTCTTCTGCCTTGCTACCCTTAATACTTTTTCTTTATCATTTACTTTTGTCAGTTTTACTACTTTATGCCTTGCAGAAGGTTTTTTAGCATTGATGTAGTTAGGAGTTTTAGTGGTTTCGTGTATGTGTAAGTCTGGTTCTTTCTCCATGTTTGGGAAGTTCTCAGTTATTATTTCTTTGAACAAGCTCTCTGCTCCTTTCTCCCTTTCTTCTCCCTCTGGAATACCTACAATACTTATGTTGCTTGTCCTAATTGAGCTGGATATTTCTTGAAGAATTCCTTCACTTTTTTTTTTGAATCTTAGTTCTCTCTCCTCCACCTGAAGCATTTCTAAATTTCTATTCTCTAAATCGCTTATTCTTTCCTCTATAATGTCAGCTCTGTTTTTTAAGGATTCTAGGTTATTTTTTATCTCATTAATTGTCTTCTTCATAGCCAGAATTTCTGCTTTTTTTAAAATAGTTTTTTTGGTCTCTTTGGTGAAGAATTCCTCCTTCTCATTAATTTTATTCCTGAGTTCATTAAATTGTCTTTCTGAGTTTTCTTATAACTCATTGAGTTTCTCTATGACAACTGTTTTGATCTCTATCACTTAGATTGTAAATTTCTGTGACTTCAGGGTTCAATTTTGGAGACGTCATTTTCCTTGTGCTGTGAATTGTTGCTGCAGTTTCTCACGGTATTTACTGAACTAATCCTTTTCTGGCACATTTGTGGTAGTATCAGGTGGCAGATTCCACCTGCTACCACAGGGGAGAAGCAGGAGCTGTTTCTGATCCTACTCCATCTACTGGAAGTTGTAGGGGTACACTGAGCACTCCCACTGGCAGAGAAATCATTCACGTGCCTCTGTAGATCTGCCCCCACCTCTTCTTACAGTCACACCAGCTGCTGTGCTTGGTGGGAAGGGCTTCTTCATAGGGTCTGAGCTAGGGCAACTCATTGGGACCACAGTGGCACAGCCAGGAAAGCATTTGTGTGTGGACTCAGGGCTGCCTCTGCCTTTTCTTACAATCTTGCCAAAGCATGTTCCCACTTGCAAGACCACAGTGATGCTATGGGCACTCCTGACTGGTAAAACATTCATACAACAGATACTTATACTTATACTATACTTAATTATAACTCAAAAGATAAGGGAAATGAAAGCATCAAAAGTAACTATAAACACTTCTACTTAGTCACAAATTCACAACACAAAGCAGAATAATTTGGGATAACAATAACTCAGAAGAGGAAGAGGAAAGGAATGGAACCTACTTAGGCTAATAGAGATAGGCTATCAAAAAATGGACTATCTCATCTATGAGATCATTTATAAAAATCGCATAGTAACCACTAAACAAAAAATCAGAGCAGAGTCACAATACATAAAAAAGAGAAAAATGTGAAAACCACCACAGAAAACCACCAAAATGAAATAGCAGTTGAAAATACAAAAGAAGAGAAACAACGGAAATGTAGAACAAAAAGAAAACAAGGGATAAAATGGCAGTATTAAGCCCTCATATATCAATAATCACTCTATATGTAAATGGATTGAATTCTCCAATCAAAAGACACAGAGTAGCTGAATAGATTAAAAAATAAGTCCCAGCAATATGTTGTCTCCAGTAAACATATATCAATTCTAAAGACAAACATCAGCTCAGAGTGAAGGGACAGAAGACAATACTCCAAGCAAATGGCAAACAAAAGAAAGCAGATGTTGCCATACTTATATCAGAAAAAGCAGACTTCAAGATAAAAAAGACAATGAGAGAGAAAGAGGGACAGTATTAACAATAAAAGGGACTTTCCACCAAGAAGACATAACATTTATGAATATTATGCATCTAACACAGGAGCATCTAAGTATATAAAGAAACTATTAACAAAACTAAAGGTAGAAATTAACAGCAACACAGTAATAGTAGGGGACCTCAACAAATGAAAGAGAGACTAAAAAAACAGAAGAATGGATCAATGAAACAAAGAGATGGTTCTTTGAGAATATAAACAAAATTGACAAATCCTTAGCCAGACTCACTAGAAAAAAAGAGAGGAGGCTCAAATAAATAAAATTAGAAATGAAACAGGAGAAATACACAGAAATACAAAGGATTATAAGAGAATACTATGAAAACCTATATGCCCCCAAGTTGGACCACCTAGAAAAAATGAATAAATTCTTAAACTCATACAACCTCCCAAAACTGAATCAAGAAGATCTAGAATATCTGATTAGACCAGTCACATGTAAGGAGATTGAAACAGTAATCAAAACCTCCCCCAAAACAAAAGTCCAGGACCAGATGGCTTCTCTGGAAAATTCTCCCAAACATTCAAAGAGTATTTAATACCTATCCTTCTCAAACTATTCCAAAAATTTGAAGAAGACAGAACACTCCCTTATTCATTCTATAAGGTCCAACATTACCTTGTTACCAAAATGAGGCAAGAACAGCACAAAAAATGAAAATTTCAGGCCAATATCACTGATGAACATAAATGCAAAAATCCTCAACAAAATATTGACAAACTGAATACAGCAATATATTAAAAGGATCATACACCATGATCAAGAGGGATTCATACCAAGGATGCAGGGATGGTTAAACATCTTCAAATCAATCAATGTGATATACCACATTAACAAAATGAGAAGTAAAAATCACATGATCATCTCAATAGATACAGGGAAAGCATTTGACAAGATCCAACATCCATTTATGACAAAAACTCTCAATAAGATGGGTATAGAAGGAATGTACCTCAACATAATAAAGGCCAAACCCACATCAAACATACTTAACAGTGTAAAACTAAAAGACATTTCTCTGAGAATAGGAAGAAGACAATGGTGCCCACTTTCACCACTCCTATTCAGCATAGTACTGGAGGTTGTGGCCAGAGCAATTAGGAAAGAAAAAGAAATAAAAGGTATCCAAATTGGAAAGGACGAAATGAAACTCTCATTGTTTGCAAATCACATGATTTTATACATACAAAACCCTAAACAATCCATTGGCATACTATTAGAAATAATCAACAATTAAAGCGAAGTTGAAGGGTACAAAATCAACTTACAAAAATCAGTTGCATTTCTATACACTAAGTAAGAATGAACTAGCAGAACACAATCCCATTCACAATCACTAAAAAAAGAATAAAATACTTAGGAGTAAATTTAACAAAGGAGGTGAAAGACCTGCACAATGAAAACTATAAAGCATTATTGAAAGAAATTTAAGAAGATACGAAGAAATGGAAAGATATTCTATACACATGGGTTGGAAAAATAAACATATTTAAAATGTTCATATTACCTAAAGCAATCTACAGATTCAATGCAATTCCAATCAGAATCCCATGATATTCTTCATGGAAATAGAACAAAGAATCCTAAAATTTATGTGGAACAATAAAAGACCTCAAATAGCCAAAGCAATCCTGAGAAATAATATGAGAAATAAGAAAAAAGCTGGAGGCATCACAATCCCTGACTTCAAAATATACTGTAAAGCTTTAGTAATCAAAACAGCATGGTCCTGGTACAAAAACAGACACACAGATCAATGGAACAGAATTGAAAACCCAGAAATAAAACCACAGATTTGTGGATAGATAATCTTTGACAAAGGAGCCAAGAACATACAATGGAGGAAAGAAAGTTTATTCAATAAATGATATTAGGAAAACTGGACAGCCACTAGCAAAAGAATGAAAGTGGACCATTATCTTACACCATACACAAAAATTAATTCCAAATTGATTAAAGATTTGAATGTAAGACCTGAAGCCATAAAACTTCCAGAAGAAAATATAGGCAGTACACTCTTTGACATTGGTCTTAGAAGCATCTTTTCAAATACCGTGTCTACTCAGGCAAGGGAAACAAAAGAAAAAATTAAAAAATGGGACTACATCAGACTAAAAACCTGCTACAAGGCAAAGGAAACCATGAACAAAATGAAAAGACACCCCACCAACTGGGAGAAAATATTTTTCAAACATATATCTAACAAGGGGTTAATTTCCAAGATATTTAAAGAACTCATACAACTCAAAAAGCAAACAACCTGATCAAAAAATGCGCAAAGGATGTGAGCAGATATATTTCCAAAGAAGATATACAGATGGCCAACAGGTACAGGAAAAGATGTTCAACATCACTAATTATTAGGGAAATGCAAATCAAAACTACAATCAGATATCACCTTACACTGGTCAGAATGGCTATAACTACCAAGACAAAAAATAACAAATGTTGGAGAGGATATGGAGAAAAGGGAACTCTCATACACTCCTAGTGGGAACGCAAACTGGTGTAGCCACTAGGGAAAAACAGTGTGGAGAATTCTCAAAAAATTAAAAATAGAAACACCATATGATCCAGCTATTCCACTACTGGGTATTTATCCAAAAAAATTGAAATCAGCAATCCAAAGAGATCTACGTACCCCTATGTTCATTTCAGCATTATTCACAATAGCCAAGACATGGAAGCAACCCAAGTGCCCTTCTAACGATGAATGGGTAAAAAAGATGTGGTATATATATATATATATATATATATATATATATATATATATATACTCAGCCATAAAACAAGACAAAATCATCCCATTTGCAACAACATGGATGGATTTTGAGGGTATTATGTCAAGTGAAATAAGCCAGAGAAAGACAAGACATGATTTCACTCTTATGAAGAAAATAAACAAACACATGCAAAATAGAACAGATTAGTGGTTACCAGAGGGAAAGGAGGAGGAGCGTGGGTGAAAGAGGTAAAGGGGCACATGAGCATGGTGACGGATAAAAATTAGACTATTGGTGGTGATCACAATGTAGTCTATACAGAGATTGATAATCATAATGTACCCTCAAATTACACAATGTTATCAACCATTATGTTCTCAATAAAATAATCGAAAAAAATGTTTTGCCATGATCACATCACATTCTACATACTGTCAAGTATTTCAGTAAAAATTAAACGGACATAATCTATATAATTTTAGTTTACATATTCAAACTTAATTAACTAGGCAATATATGTTTGTTTTAAATGCATGTTTCAAGTTTAATGATGTTACAATCATTTAAATTTCATTGTATGCACATTTAAATATTTAAATTATGTGTAATAAAAGGTACCTCAAAACTATAGAAATATAGCTAATATATTTATAAAAAGAATTGACCAAAATGCCTCTATACCTGTAAAATTAGTAACTGATAATTGAAAACATAAGTGCTGTCAATACTGTAAAAGCATTCCAAATTACTGGTAGCTTTATACAATTTTTGCTATAAAATATAGATATTCTTATTTATATAGTAATGCATTGGCATGGAATTTTATAGAATATTTACTCATTCCCCATAAAAATTCATTGCAGAAAGTTGAGATACCATGGCATTTTACTTTCACAGTGCCTGTGACCACTGATACCTTGACACTGTAGGATTATGGACTAAATTAGATTACTCAGGACCCAAGTATTTTTTGTCCCTGTAATATTCTGATCATCATAACTAATTTAAGTAAATTTCCTAAAAATGTCTTTTTTTCTTTTAACATAGTTTAAATCTGAAGCAAGGATTAATTACATGATGGAGAACCAAACTTACGTGTGTATCCTTATAACATTAAAATTCTAGATGTTAAGAATAACACCATTTAATGACTTTTTTTTACATTTGTCTGGATATTTTATACTACACACACATAATGATTGAAAGGCAGCTTTTCATATATATTGGCACATAATTTAGGGTTTTGTTTTAGACTATTAATTGCAAAATCTGAAAAACACATTGGCTTGAACAATTAAAGAATTATCTTTTCTTTTGTCCTTGTAATGAGAAATTTGGGGAAGCATAGTCTGGGACTGGTGAGGTGACTTCACAATGCTGTCAGGGACCTAGGATCCTTTGCACTTTTTTCTTTTTGTTGAGGAAGATTAGCCCTGAGCTAACATCTACTGCCAATCCTCTTCCTTTTGCTGAGGAAGACTGGCCTTGAGCTAACATCCATGCCCATCTTCCTCTACTTTATATGTGGAACGCCTACTACAGCATGGCTGGACAAGCGGTGCCATGTCCGCACCCAGGATCCCTCTTGGCGAACCCAGGGACACTGAACCAGAAGGTGAGAACTTAACCATCGTGCTACCAGGCCAGACACCTTTGATATTTCAATCACTATTCGTGTAGTTCCAAGATAGTTTCTGACTTCTGGGTATTGCATCAGTTTTCCTGATGGCAAGAAGAAGTGCAAGGAAAAAGAATCACACATGCCTTGGAGCCTACCATCCTCTGTCCCTTCACTCATACATTTTGAGGCTTTCGTCAATGGTGTCATCAACAGCTTCCATTTATATGCCATTGGCTAGAACTGTTTTACTCCAATCTACAAGGGAAAGTAGAAAATGCAAACTTATTCCCCCTGATGAAATCAGGATTATTTTTGTAGGTGAGAAGGAAAAAATGGATATTGATTATGGAAATCACAGTCTTTGCCTCAGTCTGTGCTACAGTTTTACAGAGTAAGTTTATCATCAGCATTACTGTGTTAAAATCATTTTCAGGGTACGATCTGACCAGAAGCCGGAGTAATATCTGAAAGATGATTGCTTCTGCATGGAAGTGTTTTATTAGAGTAGAATCAGCATGGATATTAAGGTCAGGCCTGCGAGTTTGATTCCTTGCTTAGTCTCTTATTCAGATGTGTGAACTTGGGCAAATACTCTGACTTGAAGTTGCCTTAGTGACCTTGTACAGATGTTGAATGAATCAAATTAAGCATGACACATACTTGGTACTCAATCATTGTTGTTTCCCTCCTCCCACCTATCTATCTGATTTTCCTTTCTAGTCTGAATAAAATATTTACAATCTTTTCTTCTACAAGTCAATAAGATATTGTTTCCCAAAATTCCACGAAAATGGGAAATGTTTCACAGTGACAAACCTTCATTACCTTCAACATCATCATAAAAATTTTCGTCATTATTAATAAATTCAATTTGAAAACAGAACCCAGAGCTGTAAATATTTCAGTTTGCACATTTAGCAAGACGCAATAATTGACAGAAGATTTTGAACTCGAAATTAATTTGCAGATATCTTTTTATATCTTTTTCTTTCCCCTGCAAATTTTGTGGTCTTCTTGGTCCCCAATTTTCTAGTAGCTGCTCTTTGTCATTATTTGCTTTTTTAATTTTTTGTTTTTTGTCATTATAGTTCTATTCTCTTTTTGAAACTTCCACATACCAAACCTCCACCAAGGCAGCTTTTAAATTGTTAAAAGAGTTTATATCTTTAATAAGTACATCTTAGAGGAAATTGCTTAGAAAGAATATTATTTAGAAGAAAAAAGTATTAAAAAACTGGACATATTTGCCTAGTGCCTCTTAATTTTAAGGCTTTCTTACATTTCAAACTCCTGTTACGTGTTCAAGTTTTCAAATCTTTAACACTTTCAAAATAATTTTACATGATTATATTTAAAATTAAGATGAACTATTTAGTCTTTTTCCACTGTTTTACAAAATGGTATTAAAATATGTAAGCATGTTTTATTTTAAACTGAAAAGTAAAACAAAATACAAATGTGCTTCTTTTAATCTCAAAACAAACCAAAAGGCTTTATAGTTCATAGTAATAATGAATGTGAATGAATTTTTCCAGTAGAATAAAATTGCTTTATTAAAAATTAAGCATAGGGCTGGCCCTGTGGCCTAGTGGTTACATTTGGCACACTCCGCCTAGGTGGCCAGGTTCGGTTCCTGAGCGTGCACCTACACCACTTGTTAGCAGCCATGCGATGGGGCAACCCACATACAAAATGAGGAAGATTGGCACAGTTAACTCAGGACAAATCTTCCTCACGCAAAAAGAAGAAGACTGGCAACAGATGTTAGCTCCGGGTGAATCTTCCTCTGCAAAAACTCTGTGTAAAAAATATAAAAATATCACTCAGAAAATTTATCATTATAAAATTGAGATTATTTGATCAACATAAAAATATCAAACACATAAGACATAAAATGGTTTCCTATTTATTGAATAAAATGTATCATTTGATTCTCAATCCAGTGGGTCAAAGGAAGTATTCTGAAATACATATGTTAATATGTTTGCATTTCTTGGCTTTTTTCCCCCCAAAGTCTCCCAAGACTCTTTAGAAGTCAGCCTCGTTTAGCACTCAGGCCTCATTCTCTGTTATCCATCATAAACCCTCTGGTTTAGGTGGTCTCATCAGCATACCATGCAAATCTTCATCTTAGAGATTTTTTTTTTGAGCAATTCTTACTGCCCAGGTCCAATTTCAAGGGTTCCTTTAAATACTTTCCTTTAGAAGAAGCCTCCCTAAATGCCTCAGTCTTTGGGGATAATTTCCTCAGACTTCATAGACCATTTTTGCCTCGATCATTCATTTTCCCTGTAGAATTTGCTCTTATAATGTTTTTCATCGGGTGTCTGTCTCTTCTCTGCAACTAACTCATAAACTCTTTACAGGCACATGTTATTTCTTATCCTCAAAGAATAGCACATGATTTTTTCATGTTTATTATTCCTGATGATATAAAGAACCATGTCAGCAAAAAACAAAACTATAAACTAACTCTGCAAGAGATAGGCAACACTGCATAGGATAGATAATATTTGGATAGATATAAAAATAAAAGGAAAAAAAATGATGTTTAAACCAACATTGCTTCAAAGATGGTTCATATAAGAAAGACAGAACATAAATACATTAACTCTAGCTATTCATGAAAACAAGGACTTCCTCAGATTCCCTGAGCTCAAAACAAATGAAATGAGACTTGGAATGCAAAAGAAATACCAGGCTCCAGATCTGCTTGGTTTGGTTTACTTGAAAGATGCTATGTGAGATTATATTTGCTGTGGGCAGATAAGATGATTCGTCCTTACATGGAAGGCCAGCATGCTGAACTTTGCTTTGGCTTAACATATAAAACAGGAAACATCGGCTGTATAAATTCACATTGATATATTTTTGCCCCAGATGGATTGAATTAGCTGAGAGTAGCAAGCAATTCTGCTAGGTCTCCAGAAACTTTCTGATCTTGTCTCATCTTTATCCGAACATAGACCTGTCCAGGATGAGGCAAGTGTAGTTCTAGTGTTTATCATATTAAAAAGAAACAAACAAAAACCCACAACTCATTAAGTCAAAATGGCCACCCAAACAGTTGAAACAGAGAAAGCTATCTACAGAATACCAATGTCAAACTTCCTTTATGCTTTGTTCCCCAATATTCAAAGAGAAAAGTGCCAATAACAAGCTGTTTGTTCTTTAAAAGTTGAAATTTCGCTGATTGATAAGAATTTTTGTTCACAAAATAGTCCTTTTGGGTTATTTGTAAGACTCATGACAGATAGTCATGGACCCAGAGCCATATGTAGTTCTTTAAGGCTTCTTTGAGAAACCATAAATTCCTCTCTGTTAATGTGATATTTAAGACAATAATTGGTGGAAGAAGGGGAAAACCCAGCCTTTATCTTTCTGTTGTTCCTTCAATTTTGATTTTGAGTAATTGATGCAGGCAACACATAAGGTAAGATACTTTCTTTTTGACTCTTGTGATATTCACAGGTTTTTTTTAAAGTTGTAAATAGAGATGATTTTCTTTTCATTGGGTTAATATTTTCTTCCTAGCCTATGTCACATTTTATCATTTAAATGCTTTTTGTCTATGGTGAAATCACACCTGTTATGCTTTTTACTGAAACCTTCTCTTGCTCCTGCAATAGAGAATAAACAGTCTGGAGTATGAAAAACAAGTGCTGAAAGAAATCAAAGGTTTTGCTTTCTTCTTCATCTTGAAATAGAATGCTATAAAAAGGTAGAAGAAAAAAAGCAAGAAAAAGTTGCTTATGTGTTCTTTAAAATCAGATTATTTTCTTTAACTTTTATCTAGAATTCATATGGACCCAAAAAATGAAATCTCTTATCACATTGATATTTATTATTTGTTATATATAGTACTTGGAAAATATTGATCAAAATACAAAATATGTTTTCTTTCAGTCCTTCCTTAAACTTTCTGTAATACGCACTGTTTCATAAACTACACACTGCTTAAATAGCCTTCACACTAACAATTAACATACTGTCAAGTATTAATATAAATACAGATAGTCCTTAAATGGGTTGGGTATAAAAGGCATTATTTTTTTATGCCCATCCTTTCAAAGTTACTTAATGTTCTTTGTTTATTTCCTTTAACCATCTTATCATATTCTTCATCTCCTTTAATCATCTTACCATATTCGTCAGCCATCAGACTTGAAGTTCTTTGAATTTCCTCTTCTTTCTTTTTACGTACAGTGAAACTTTGGAAGCCAAGTCTGCATCACTGAAATTTTATCGCATTTCCTGATGGGGTCACACAGAAGATAACTAAACACTTCCCATGAGAGTCCTTTGAGCTTTTCAATACTTGTGGAATATTCCTTTCGATTTTGCATGCTTAAATTATTAACGTAGATGTCTGTGTGACTTTTTCCTTAATCTTCTTCTATATCTTGTAGACCCTTTCAATACAAAATTTATATATTGTGTCCATTCTAAGATTATATCTGCTATTTTTTATTGCAAAATGCATAAACTTTTTTGTTTTTGCATCTTCTATTAGTTGAGAATCAAAAATGCTGATGTGGTACTTATGTATCTCTATTTTCCTTATATAAATATAATTAATATGTATTAAATATATATTTATATTTTTGTTTCTTTATCATTTGATCTGTATCCTTGCGTGTTTCTTTAACATTGTTTCACAGATTTTTACTGCATTCATTTCAACAATCGTATTTCTAATTTCCAAGGTCTTTTTCTTATTCTTTACATAGACTTTTCTCTCAGCATTCTTCTCATCTTCTCAAAATTACACTGAGGATGTACCACAAAGTTTTAAAGTTCTCTTCTCAAAGTTCTCTTGTTTTATCAAGTGTCAAAGGGTTTTTTTTCTTATTTGCACAATCTTTCTCCTACATTATGTGTATTTCCCTCCTTGAAGTGTGGTGATTCTTGCTGGATCATTAAGAATATGGAATCTTGCCAGAGTTGTTAAGAACAAAGAATTATATTGATTTTTCTAGGTGGCTATGTGGATTTCCTCAGCTGTTTTTCAGATTGGTTTGTTTCCCATTAGACTTCCCTCGGGAATGGGAAGCCAGCCAGTTGCTCTTGTGCGGCTAGGTGTGGTGTGGGGAGGGACTAACCTTGTGGGCTGGTGGCTTTCCTTACACTGTGAACAGAAAGGGAGCCAATTCAAGAAAAATTTTCAAAAAAAGGCTTTAAGTTGAGATGAAAAAGATTTCCATTGTGGTGTTTGTCGTGTAGCAGTGAGGGTCTGCAGATAACTGGAAGTCCATCACTGGAAACAGGTGTGTAAAATGCGGCTAATGCATGCGGTGGGGCACCACCCGGCAGTTAGAAACACTAAAATAGATATACGATACCAATAAATATTAACATAGAAATTTAAGGTAAATCTGAACATATCAGTCAAATTTCAATAAGGACTGAATGAGAGGTGGTGAATGACAACAGTGAACGTGTCCCTTCAGACTATAAATCACTCAAATCTTTATTCCATCCGTTTTTTTGTGCCTAGTGCATTTTGCTTGTTAGTATTACGAATTATGTAATCCTAAAATTCACACTTCCTGTTTCATTTTTCTGATTTTCTGTCACCCAGATAAAACTGGTGAAGTTCTGCTTCATCTGTGCATCCTCTTGACGCTCCATGTGTGTGTGTTTGAGGCATTGGGAGTGAACTGTGGGTTCTGAGATGGCTCACAGAGAGGTGCCCTCTCTTAAGCATAGAAGAAATCTCCCAAAACAAACATTGGTTGCCTTGGTACACTTTATATGAGCATTTAGGTTAATTTCTTCCCAGCCTTGGGGACACTGAGTGGTTATTGTAGTAAAAGCTAATCATCCAGCTAATCCTCACTTGCCTCTTACAGCCCCCAGCTCCGTCCTTACAGAACAATAGCTTAACCGGCCGCAAACGTCTTTTAGAGGAGAAAGTGGAGTCTAAGTGACTTCTAACATGTGTGTAAAATAAGTGTTTACTATTAAGTAGCTTAAGTGGCTGAGGTAAGTGGACATGAGAAACACAATTTACCACTCCCTTTTCGTCCCTATTGTCAACTTTAGAATTAAAACAAAATTAGATTTTTGTTATTTATTTGATTATTATTCCTTAATCAGTGACCCCACAAGTACCCAAGGGAAAAATGACTTATTTCAGCTACATATTTTTTTTATTTTGCCTTAGATGACAATCAATCTCTCTCTCTCTCCTTTTATGTTTATTCTACCACATCGGAAGATAATATATATCGCTAAGAAATGTGTTTCTAGATGTTTTCTTATGCATCAAGGATTTTAAATTTGGCAAGTGTTGCCAGGGGGCCCCTGGTCATCTCATATTTGTACTCTCACACATACTTGTGGAAAAAGAAACTTATAACATTAAATAAAATAAACACTAGCTTCAACTTTTATGTGTTTTCCTCCTCTTTTCAGATTATCAGAGATGTGTTTTTATTAACAAAACTAACAACAAAAAATTTCTAAACTCTCTTTGGAATTGGTACCACTTCCTCACTTTCTCCTCTTTATTAATTTTTTAAAGAAGTACTTCCTCTTGGTAGAGTGAATGCTAATGCGTGTCATTGGTTAGCCTTACTTAGCTCTAGTAACCACTTCTCAATACTTGCTTTCCCTTTTCTCAATTGAGGGAGGAAAAGTCCTCATCGAAGTACGCTCAGGGTTAAGACACAGTCGCTTCACTTTGAATGATACCTTTTGTTCCAGCAGCTGAGCTCCTTTTACTCCTTTGCCTGCCAAAGACAGCATTTTCGTACCTTATCCATGGCACACTTTTCTCTTTTTTCTTCTACACTTATCTTTTTTCTTTTTTTATGGACAAAATTGGCTCCACATTCTAAGCTGAATGAGTATGTACAGGTTGGCAGGCAAGAAAGAGTCATTTATGTAGAGGGCTGAGCCAGCTGCAAGGTACAGAGCTTTCATTTCATCTTGAGGAAATAAAACAAAAAATACTAATATTCTACTAATCCTAATGTTCACATGGGAAGCATTTTAGAAATCTTGGGAAAATATGGAACAGATTAGGTACTCCATTACCACTACCAGCCCGCTGAAGTGGCTGACACTTATTATAAAGTCGTATTCAGAAGAAGTGGAGGTAGCTTGTTGGAATCTGTATCAAATAGAATATATTAAAGAAATTGGCAATTGCGGAAAGATTTAGTTGGCATATATTTTTCCTCAGGAACCATGCTTTAAAATTTAAATTTGAAAAGACGTTAGAAGAATAGCTACATAATGATTAGAAATAGGTCTTAGGACTAAGGAAAGCTTATTGGAACAGTCTGCTTAGCCAACATGGTGACTTTTGTTTCTTTCTTTCAAAATGATGTTTTATGATAAGTTTTTATGACGATGATTTTAAAGGAAATATTTCTCTTTCAGATATAAAATAAAGGCAAATCAAGAGAGATATAAACCAAAGGAAATCAAAGTAATTAGTGTGCCTAATCTAGGAAAAGTACATTACTTGAAATAGAAATCAACTCACACAAATTTTAGTTGATTCTGACATTATTTAATATCTGTTTTACAGAAAAATGATGTTTACCTATCCCCAGGAAGTAGCTAGCTAGCTATGTATTTCAAACATCTTCAAATTAAGTGTGCTATTTACAATATCCAACTCTCAACTAGTTACTCCAAACTTCTCTTCTTCCCATGATATTTACATCATGTCCAAATGACTACCTAACCAGCTATTGAACTCTGAAAAAACATTTTAAGTTTGTTTCTAGGGACTTGTGAGAACCTGACCAATTCTTTGGAATATGCTCTCCTTCCTATTCTTTACTTTTGTGCATTGGCTATAAGTTAAGTCGAACATAGAGGAAAGCCATAAAGACCAACTGGTACATTTAAATATCCTTCCCCACCACTGCTATCTCCATGATGCTTTCCTGACTCCGCAGCTGGCCATCAGCTCTGTGTCTCCTCACAGTGTTTCACTTCAGAAAAAAATCTGTCATGTCAGTTCATTTCACTTGAGCCTCTGAGCATTTAAAACCCACACTTTAATTGGTGTCCTCATGCAGTGGCATTTAACGTACATATAGCATGACCCAAATAACTGCTGTATATATGCCATTATTATTTTGTTGATGACTAAGATATTAGTCATCGGGAGAACAATACATTGATTTGTTGCGTGTGTCAATATTAAAAAGTTATTTTTATTCTCTTAAAATTGCATCTAAGCCAAATATAGGAAACATTTGTATCATTCCCTCCGCTACTTAGCACCAATTTAGGTAAGCATTCATGGCACTTTTTCAGAATCCTTTTTAGCATAATGTTCCCAGCAGCCAGTATTACTTGTTCAAAATTTGTGATAAAATAAAAAGCTATTTGACATCCCTGCTATAAATATGGAGGTTAGTGGAGTTAGAGGATTGAGTAATTTTTTTTAATGTAAGGTTAAGAAGTCTGAGCTACTATGCATGACTGTTTCCCAGCTTCCTCTGCATTCCCACCCTCCTCCATGGAATGGTTGCTCCCACAGTGAACTCATTGGGATTATGCCGCTGTCACTGGGAAGTAGAAACATAGCTGGATGGGGAATGAGGAAAACCAGCTTTTTAGGTCAAATTCTGTTTTCCAGGCCTCAGCTTCCTGGTCTGTTAGAAGAGGGACTCTATACTTAACATTTAACGATTGTTGAGTTCCCATTCGGGTCTAAAGCAGCACAACTCAATGCTGAGGCAATGGCTTCTGGAAAGTGTTATGAATTAGGCTTCAAGTTTCTTACTTCTGAGATTTTAATACTTTACTGTGCTTTTTATGATTTATTAGTATGCAGCTTTCATAAAAACAATTGTGTAGTTATTTAAAACACATCATAATTATCACGATGATTCCTTTGCTAATGTGATGATCTGTTTGTGGTGAAACACAGTTGCTTTTACTCCTGCACGACTCTCCTGAAAGGAAACTGTTTGTGGGTGAAATTACACATTTGTTCATAAGATATTATAATCTTTGAAATATATATTCAAGTCAAAATCGCTACGTCTACACACAGGCAAAACATATTGCACATAGGCACGTCAACACCACAAAATCGATAAATTCAAGTCCCAAAGACCTCTGTTCCATTCTTGTTTCTTCCTTTTTATCCACAGAAAATAAGCTGTTGTTCTTGAATTCTGAAGGTAAAAGGCTGGGGAAAGGATTGTCAGTTCATTTTGACCAAATATTTCCTGTTATTTAGAGTTCTTCATGGGAAAATATATATGATATGCTATCAAAGAAAAAGTAAGGCATAAAAATTACACCTGTATAAACAAATGCACGGAAAAAAGTCAGAAAGAAAATATATCAGATGTAACAGTAGCTGTCGGTGGAATTAATATGGGTGCTATGTTTTTTCTTTGTTCTGTAAATTTTAAATTTGTCTTTAATATTTTTAATGTTTTTTCTGATAACTATAAATGATTAAAATGTCATAAATGATGTATTAATAAATATAGTTAAGTGAACCTTATTAAGAAAACTGAAGGCTTCTAAAAGGAAGAAAAAAAGAACAAGGGGGAAAGTTTCTGGGGTCCTTGAGTTCGCACCACGAGTATCCTTCTCTCTGGCATAGACAGGATTCCACTTAATTATTGTTCTTCCCTGTCACTCCATGTATGTCTCATGTTCTTTAAGGCCAAGTTCAAATGGTTTATATCTATCAAGCTCTCCCTGATTCTATCTGCTCATCCCTTCCTTGACCCTTATTCAGAGGCATTGTTCTCGTCCTCTGTGCTCCTGTTGCCCTCTTAATTTTCTCTTATGTTTCTTAGCACGTTCTGCTGCCTCGTGGCATATTTTTTGTATTTTATTACTTCAAAAGATTGAAAGTTTCTTCCAGTTATTGGACAAGTTTTATTCTCTTTTTTCATACCTCTAATTTGTTTAATATTAATTGATATCTTACCAAATTTTTGATAATTCTCACTTTACGTGAAGGTTCACATTTTCTCCCTCACAACATTAAACAGAATGAAGAAAACGGCAAACTTGAAAATTTATATTTTCTAACTAAATTCACTCTTTTTTTCATAGGTAATGGAAATTCTAGCCACATTCTTTTTTTCTTTTACTGTATTATTAATTTTTTTTTTTCTGGAATGACATATGTGATACCCAACCTGCTTGTCTTGCATAGTCCTCTTACTAAAAGGTCCAGATCTTCATTTTAAGTGTTGGTAAAATCACAGCAATATAAATGCTAATGAATCCCTCCCTCAGAAAATGGTACCAATAAATATAAGGAATGAATGAAAAAGTTTGGCAATACAAGGGGGACTTTCCTGGTTGGTGACTCTAGGTTTATTCAAGCTATGAAAATAAAGAGATGTTATCATGCTCTGACTTTGCTCAGATCAATGATGAAATATCTACTGCAGGGAATGTTAAAATCTCATGACAGTATCACACAGCATGTTTAATCTTAGTCAGGAAGAGCAGCTTTTCAAATACTTTTACGACTTCCCTAGAAATTGTACCATTGAAATCAAATAACACTTAGCCAAATGTATCCTTGTTATTCAGTACATGGTACCATATTTTACAACTAATGGCATGCAGTGTTGGGAGCATTGGGAAAGACCTAAAAGGTCATAAAAAAGTTATTATTTCTTGATCTTGGATTAAATTTTTTCAATAACCTGGCTAGAATATTTTAGTGTTTGGGAACAATATATGGTGCTAAAGTCAATGCTTTAATTCCAGTCCTTAATAATATAGGCACTATTTCTTAAACTCATATTTTAGTTTTTCCATATTGTTGCTATCTTTATTTCCAGTTGAAATTTCCATAACCCAACATTAAAATGTTAAGACTAATTTTTCTTTCTTTCTTTCTAACCAACTAAACCAAATCCCTCACATTATTTCAATTTTAACCTCTTTGCGCTTAAAATTTTTTTCTCACTCTTCAGTATCATGAATATTTTTTCAAATTTTTACTCAGTAGGACAGGATTTTTACCATCAGTGTAACTTTATGAACATCTTTTTTTAAGGATAAAAAGTGTAACAGCAAGGAAAAAATATAATAATGTAATAGAATACCTATGTCTCAAAACAGTGTCATGGAAAAACTGTTATTTGTAGGTGACTTTGTAATTAGCCCACGTTTATAAGATATGTAATTTAATCAGTTTTCTTTAAAATTGACTTACAATAAAATCTATCAATTCAGTGAGTTTAGACAAATGTATAAAGTAACATAACTACAACCATAATTATGATATAAAATATATCTACCAAGCTGAAGAGTTCCTTTGTGTCCCCGTATCAATCTCCCTCCAAAAGTATTAGCCTCTGGAAAACACTGTTATGCTCTTTGCCTTATTAAGAATTTCATATAAATAGAATAGAAAGGATGTAGTAGTGTAGCTAATTTTTTTTCACTTAGCAGAATGATTTTGAGATTCATTCAAGTTTTTATGTGTGTCTGTACTTTGATTTTTTTATTGCAAAGTAGTATTCCATGTTATGGGCATACCAGATTGATTTTTCTTATTCTCCTCTGATGGGCATTTGGATTGTTCCTCTTTGGGGGTATTATGACTAAAGTTACTATGAATATTTGAGTACAAGTTTGTTTCCCAAGGTAAATGAAAAGGAGTGGGATTGCTGAGTGTATGTTAAAATTATAAGAAAATGCCAAAATATTTTTCAAAGCAGATGTATTATTTTTCATTCCCACTATCAATTAATGAGACACTTAGTATTGTTAGTCTTTTTAATCTTACCATGGCTTTGTGTAGTAATATCTTACTATGATTTAATTTGTATTTCCCTAATGACTGATCATGTTGGGCATCTGTATATGTGTTTATTTTTCATTTGTAAATCTTCCTTCAAGAGTTATCTATTCAAATCCTATGTCCATGTCTTTTATCAGGGCAATCATCATTTTATTATTGGACTGTAAAAGCTCTTTATATATTCTGGACCCATGTCCTTTATCAGATTTATGTTCTGCAAATGCTTTCTCCCAATCTGTGGCTCGAATTTTTAATTTCTTAAAGTTTACTATAAAGTGTAAAATTGTTTTCTGTTTGAAAAAGTCAATTTGTCATTTAAAATTTTTTTGTTGTTCTTGCTACTTTTTCTTATCAAAAAATCTGTTCTTATAACCAATATGCATAAAATTTTCTCTTTTGTTTTACCTTGAGAAGTTTTAAAATTTTAGCTCTAAATTTAAGTCTAGGACCCTACATTTTGAATTAATTTTGGTCCATGGCATGTGGTACATCAAGTTTTGGTTGAGATATATATATAAATTTGCATTTAGATATCTAATTGTTCTACCACCATTTGTTGAAAAGGCCATCCTTTCCCAAAGTGAATTATTTACATTGGCATCTTCTTCAAAACAAATTTACTATATATGTGTGTCAGTCTATCTCTAGAATCTCAATTCTCTTCTAATAATCTTTATAGATCTCTTTCTTACAATACCATACTTTCTTGATTACTATAGCTTTAAAGCAACTCAAATTCACCATTTGGATTGCTTCTACCTCTTGCTTATTGTGAATAATGCTGTCATGAACATGGGTCTAAAAATATCTATTCAGGGGCTGGCCTGGTGGCATAGTGGTTAGGTTTGCTTGCTCGGCTTCGGTGGCCTGGGGTTTGTAGATTCAGATCTTGTGTGTGGACCTACATACTGCTTGTCAAACCATGCTGTGGCAGCATCCCGCATACAACATGGAGAAGGATTGGCACAGATGGTAGCTCAGGGCCAATCTTCCTGAAAAAAAGAATCTATTCAAGTCCCTGCTTTTAATTCTTTCGTGAATATAACCAAAAATGGAACTGCTGGATCACATTGCAATTAAATTTTAATTAAGGGTTTCCTACTGGTTGCATCATTTTACATTCCCACCAACTGTGCCCAAGGGTTCCAGTTTCTCTACATCTTCACCAACACTTGTTTTTTGCGTTTTTGATATTAGCTATCCTAATAGTTGTGAGGTGACATCTCATTGTAGTTTTAAAGTATTTCCCTAATGGTTAAAGGTGTTGAGCATCTTTTCACGTAATTATTAGTTATTTGTATATCTTCTTTGGAGAAATGTCTATTCAGCTCCTTTGCACATTTTTAAATAGGGTTGTTTGCTTTTGTTGTTGTTGTTGAGTTGTAGGAATTCCTTAGATATTCTGGATATTAGTTCCTTATTGGATATATGATTCTCGAATATCTTCTCACATTTCTTAAGGTTTCCTTTTTACTCTGTTGTGTCTTTTGGATGCATAAAAGTTTATAGTCCTATCTATCTATTTTTTTCTTACTTGCCTGTGCTTTTGGTGTCTTTTCAAGGAAATCATTACCAAATCCAATGTCATCAAGATTTTCCTCTGTTGTCTTATAAGAATGTTATAGTTTTAGCTCTTACATTTAGGTTTTTGATCAATTTTGAGTTAATTTTGTATATGATACAAGGTAAGGGACCAACTCTTTCTTTTGCAAGGGTGTATCAAATTTTCTAAATATTGTTTATTGAAAACACTGTCCTTCCCCATTTCATGATCTTGGTGCCCTTATTGACACCCATCTGACTATATATGTGAAGGTTTATTTCTGGCCTCTTATTTTAATCTATTGGTCTATATGTCTGTCTTTCTGCCAACACTACACTGTTTTGAATACTGTAGCTTTATAGAAAATTTTGAAATTAGGAAGTACGAGACCTTCAAGTTTATTCTTTTTCAAGATAGCTTTGGCTATATGTGCTTCCTTGAGATTCCATTTGAATTTTAGGATGCATTTTTGTACTTCTTCAAAAAACGTCATTGCAAGTTTAATAGGAATTGAACTGATTTTGTAGATTGCTGTGGGTAGTATCTATATCATTTTTTTGTGTGTGTGAGGAAGATTAGCCCTGAGCTTACTGCTGCCAATCCTCCTCTCTTTGCTGAGGAAGGCTGGCCCTGAGGTTACATCCATGCCCATCTTCCTCTACTTTATATGTGGGTGCCATTTCCGCACCCAGGATCTGAATCAGCAAACCCCAGGCTGCCAAAGTGGAACGTGTGCACTTTGCTGCACCACTGGGCCAGCCCCTATATCTTAACAATAAACAGTATTATGTCTGAATCCATGAACACAGGATGTATTTCCATTTCTTGATGTCTTTTTACATTTTTTAAATACTTCATACCTTTCACTGTAAAAATCTTTTACATCCTTAGTTGAGTTTATTTCTTAGTATTTTATTCTTTTTGATGCTACTGTAAATGAAATTGCTGTCTGGATTTACTTTTTTCATACTTCAATGTTAATGTATAGAAATGCAACTTAATTCTGTGTTTTGATTTTGTATCCTGAAAATTTCTGAACTTGTTTATTAGTTCTAACAATTTTTGTTTTGTTTTGTTTTGTTTTGTTACTAGTGTGGAACCTTTAGGCTTTTCCATATGTAAGATTATGTCATCTGCAAACAGAGATGATTTTACTTCTTCTTTCCAATTTGAACGACTTTTATTTCTTTTTCTTGCCTAATTGCTCTGGCTAGGACTTCCAGTGCTATGTTGAATGGAAGTGGCAACAGTGAGCATCCTTGATTTGTTCCTGATCTTAGAGGAGAAACTTTCAGTCTTTCACCATTGAGTGTGATGTTAGCTATGGGAACACTTGAGTTTTAACCCAAACAAATCATTTTGTTCTCTCGTGGTTTTTAAATGATTTGGAATTACTTACTTTTATATCTTGCTTATCCCTTAAAATTATTTTTTATTATTTTTTAAAATATATTTCTTTTAGGGATATGGAAGAAAGTTTAAAATATATATCAGATGTACTATAATTATAAGCAGCTAACAAAATGTTGAGTTTTAAAAATTACATTAAACAACAAATAACCATGCCCTGCTCTGTAATTGATAATCTTACTCACTAAAACCTGGGAAATATCCAAAATCCAATGGTGTACTGTACACGAATTTGTCATTTAAGAGATATTTTAAAACTGACATCATAGCCTTAAATCTTTACACATGTTTTACCAAGTTATAACCTCCACTTTAATTGTGTTTATGTTTTTTTCTTTTTGCATACGGAACAATAATAACAATAAAATAGTGTATTAAATGGAAGATGTTCTTCAGGTTATAGAAATTGATTGAAAGCACAGAATATCAGCTACCATTCCTTCAAACTCTACATGTCCACATAAATTGTACTTTTCCTCACTTTTAGTAAATAGTTACTTTTGTCCTTTCAGATTTCCTAATTTGGTCTATAAAATTGATATATTCTTGATTAAGATATGTGTTAGATTGTGTCATGTTCTAAATATTGAAATGAGACATTCAAAATAAAATATACTGCATGGGAAATCAGTTCTTGAAGATTTGAGCTAAACCTAGTAGTGCTTGCAAGTTTTAAACTCAATGATACTTTAATTTGACTCAGAAGAAAAGCAAACCAGTGAGCTGCCAGAGATTTATATATTTAATTCCATTGCTTTATATTACAGTGATAAAACCAGTTTGAGAAGGCATGAGGGGGAGACCCAAGGAAATCATTAAAATTCAATGGAAAATTAAACCACATATTTTGTAGCCATAAAAGATTGTAAACTCAAGAGGATTAAGCTCATGTGTTTGGGACACTCAAGACAGAAAAACGCAACGATGCAGCAGGCAAGTAGGCAGTTTTGAGTCCAGTCATGGTTGTTTTCTAAAGTTTTAAATGCAAGTATTGACGAACTCTTGTGTCTTGTCTTTTATTCTGATTTAAACTACATATTCATTGTTAAATTTTAAAATATTGATTTTGGAGCAATTTCCAGAAATATTCAGAGACAGCAATGTTATATCATCTGATAGACCTTATTTGATATTCCCTAGGGGAGATTTAGGTAAATGCAATCACGTTATCAACTCTGAAAAAATGAATTTCCTAGCACACAGAAACAACTATACAATCAGTGTTTCTACCTTTGTATACTTTCTTAAGCAATCGATTAAAAAAATAAAAAATAGATAAAACATGGGCTCCTATTACAGTAAAACATTAGAATAGATAGTAAGAAGTATAGTTGAATGATAAAGCCTATTAAATATCACAGTGGGAAAGTTTAGTTAGAGCAGAAGTTCAGAGGAACGGCTTTTGTAGTCATCTTCTGTTCCTAAGATCAAGTATTTTGCTTTTAACTTTTTCCTTTAATGAATGAGGACTGCTCCAAGTATCAATACTTCTGAAACCAACATAGAATTGGAAATTTACCATATGGCATACCTTAGAATTCCTAGATTTGTTTTAGTTGCACTGATCTACATGTTAGTGGACTTGGAGAATGCAGTAAAACCATTACAGTTAAGAAGCTGTGTTAAATCCTTTGTATAAGCTAAATTGTTTTAATCAAGACACCTTTGAACAGAACAGAAAACAGATCTCAATTACAACCCGATGTGTTTGCCTAAGCATTCATTTTTTTTGACCAAAATGAATAGTATAATTGTGAAAAGTTAAAATTGAGATTAACAGAAAAACTATATTTTTCTTCCATGCAATTGATGCCAACAAGTAAAATGGATTGCTTGCTGATCCTTTAAAATTGAAAATTTGGTTTAAAATTGAAATTCAGTTAGTTCAGAGTGTAATTTTTTCCTTACAAATAATTAAAGCGATATTTTGTGATACTTACATTCTATATGTAAATTTATTACTTTTTCTTATCTTTCTTCCCTCCTTTTCTCCTTCCCCCTCTTTCTCACTTTCTTCCTTCTTCTCTTCTTCCTTTTCTTTTACCCTTCCTCCTTTTCTTCCTTCTTTCCTTCCATTTTTATTTTTTTACATAGGAAAAAATGGCAGTTATATATTGAATTGTATTATGACTACATTCTCGTGTAATATATGCGATACATTTCTCTATAAAGGTTTCAATTTTAATTCAAACTTCAAATTATTAAATAAAATAGTTTTGTATAGTAATGTGGTATATTACACTTGTAACAAAATTTCAACTGTATAATTAATTTGATACGACTAAGGTTTTTTTAATTTATTGTGAAAACTTTTGACTGAATTTGCCTTGTAATATAGACTTCGACTTTATTTTTTTGCATATTATCAATAACTCTATGATGCAGTTAAATTATCTGGTGGTGGTGTCATTAGAGGCTAAAAAATAGTAAGACTAAAGTCTGTGAAAAGCCACATGGCAAGTAAAAATGCTGGAACTTGAATCCGTATTTGATTACTATTTTTCATTACTCCTATAGGAATCAACATGGTGTGTTGCAGTGTTTGCTGAAATATGGCTCAGATATAGGAGACAGTTTTATGTAGTTGCCTTTGCTAGAGTTATCTAGAAATGGAGACCAAAACAAGGGTTAAAGTGACAGTGTTATTTGGGGAGGCAAATCCAAGATGAAGAGAAAGAGTAAGGAGATAAAGGAGGATGTGAGCTAAAGTAATGTCGTGCATAACAGTGCTGGCTACCACTTTAAGGAAAGTTGGAAAGAGATCCAGTCCCTTGCTGTGTCTAGGCCAATGCATTTAAGACCTCTGGGCACACATCAAGGGGAGCCATACCTTAAAGTAGACCACAGAAGGAAGGCAGGAAAGGGAGTTTATCTTCTGTGTTCCTTCTGTTTCCCAGTTCTGATTGGTCAAAGTTTTCGTCTTATGGAATCAACTCCCCTGCAATTACAGGTGGAATCATTCAACCCATTTTAGAGGGTCCTAAAAAAGGCTAATTTTAGGGGATTCTAAAAAGGGCAGATCTTATACCCTGTAGATGGCATTTCATACAAGCCCAGAAGTAATGTTAAAAGCCAGAGTCTTGGTTGTATAGCTGTTCAGCCTGACTATGCAATGGGGATAGTGACTGGTTAGCGTCAGACAGCAGAGCCCAAGTCATGGTTGAGGAAATCAGAGGAGGCGCAGGAGATGTGCTTCCAGCACAGTGCTTAGTGGAGGAGCCATTTTATTCTTATGTGTCCTCCATGGAGAAGATTTTGAACATGCTTCTTACATGTTTGCTCTGGCTTGTTACCCTGCACGTTCCACTACTAAAGCACTGTGTTCTCCCCTAAATGTCAAGACATCAACTATGCTCCTCTCAAGTTTTGGGTCCCACTCCTTCTTTGAATTTTTGGCTTGCCCCTGCTGCATCATCATAGCCTCACAGTTCTCAGCACCTCTTCCCTCAGCATGGCCTCCTTCATGCTTTCAGTGCCTTAGTTTGCTCAGTCCTCCCATTCCTAGCCCTTCTCCTCAGCTGCAGTCTACCTCTTCACTCGGGTTTTAGCCCTGCCGCATCCCCATCTGCTTTCAGCAGATCATCCCCTAAAGAACCTACACCTACTTCTCACAAGGCGTCTGGCCCTTCTGTCAGGCCCACACTGTTCTTTCATTCCCCAGCTCCTGCTTCTTAATGCCAACCTTTGCAATACCAGCCGCAAAAGCACGTGCCTATCTCTAGGATCGGCCCCTTTCCCACCAGCCTGTTTTTTTAAAATCCTATCTTTTCAATTCCCTTTTGTATTATTTTTCACTTCTGTCTAGATTCTCCTTCTTCTTCATTTATTTATGAATCTTACTACCTGGACTCCTAATCTCTAACACAAGTGAAGGCACAATCTGTCAACTCTAATGTGGTAGAGGATGTATTTCTCTTAAGAATAAAGTATAGAGGGATCTAAAGAAGGGAGGACTGACTTTTCTCTCTTTTCTTTGTGATTGTGATCTGTTTCAGGGAAGTGTAAATTCTACAAGCTGCAGGAGGAGTTCTGGGACCCAGAATTGGGTGGTTGAGCCTTATGGATAGGACCTCTGTCCATGGAATGAGGGTGCATTCTAGGAGAGGCTATTGTGACTTTGTATCTAACAATGGGTAGACATATGAGATGTTCAAGTTGTCCAACGTCATGGCACAATCTAAAAGTTTGATACATAACAAATAACGAAATTTTGGAAACACCAATAAAGTGGAAATACCATGGTGCTTTGGGTGAGACAAAACAAAGTCCAGATGGAAGTTGTATCACTAGCAATGAGGCATAAATTGATTTGGTTATTTCATTGCACCGAGTTTTAGTTTCCTCATCTTCCAAAAGAAATGATAAAAATTATAACACTGTGAGGATAGTGAGACTGTTAGAAGAGATGATATAATACTAAGCACCTGAAACACAGTATGCATTCAATATATATTAGCTCTCTTCTTCCCCGTCCTTTTTTTCCCCTCACAAAACACGTTTAAAAATGTGTGCAGATGGGATAGGCCTGGTGGTGCAGCTGTTAAGTGTGCATGTTGGGCTTCGGTGCCCGGGGTTCGCTGGTTCGGATCCCAGGTGCGAACATGGCACTGCATGACAAGCCATGCTGTGGTAGGCATCTCACTTATAAAGTAGAGGAAGATAGGCACAGATGTTAGCTCAGGGGCAGTCTTCCTCAGCAAAAAGAGGAGGATTGGCAGCAGTTGTTAGCTCAGGACTAATCTTCCTCAAAAAAAAAAAAAAAGTGTGTGGTATGTAGTTGTCATGAGGAAAATATTTACTTACTTAGCTCAAGAAAGTTTATAGGAGCATTTAAGTTGCCCCTGGTGAGGTCTATGTCAAAAAGCTTAAAGGTAAACCTCTTTCCTTGTTTTGTTTTGTTTTGGTTTGTTTTTGTGTGTGTGTAAACAAACCCGCTTTGAGGAGAATACGTTGAGAGGACAGGGCGATACGGGAGCTTCTGGAGGAAAGTGGATGGTTGGCTCACGAGACTGGGATGATAGCAGACATCTTCAGACCCTTCAGAGAGCGGAGCCCTGTATCAAGATCCATGGTGGCAATTTGGACAGAAGCAGGACCTTTAAGGGAAACATCTGTGTGGTACACCTAGGGAGGTTGAGCCAGGACGGTGGCCCACAGCTATGGCACCTTCAATTGTATTAGAAAAGATACTTTTTCCTCTAGGATGCAGTCAAGCACAAGGGCTAATGGCCTGATGACTGGGAGCAGGCCTTCCTTCTTCCAGGATCCAACCCTCCTACCAAATGCAGAGTTGCCTAAAGGGGCCTCCCCAAGACTCCATAAGCCCACATCTTTCAGAGAATTTGCAGTGCCACTTTCAGAGGCCATGTGGATTGTGACCATAATCATGTGAGCCTGACCATTATAGAGTGGATACTTGAAGTCCTCTTCCTAATTTTTAATAATCATGTAACCACTCCTCTGCCAAGATTCTTCAACAACTTCCCAAATGACTGAAAGGAAATGTTGTATCAACAGAGTGGCATGGTTGCTAGGATTCAGGTTTAATTTCATTAAAGAAAATAATGTATTGCAAAATTTCTTACACATCTGAGTATCTAGAGTTTTATTGATAAAGTTGCTAGGTGAATGTTAACATTTTGGATAATTAAATTTGCTCTTTATTTGTATTCTATTATATATATATATATATATATATATATACATATACATGTATTGAAAGAGTTTGGAGAGAATTGACACAAGAATATATTAAATGATTATTTTTCTGATTGTTGGATCCATGAATTCTTAAACGCAAAAGGAGGAGCCATTTCACGAAGGAGGACATCCTACATAGAAATGAATTCATAGAATGAATGCACATAAAGTCCACAATGTAAAATTTTATAAAATATACAAATGATTTCAAAATTGTCCTTGGTTTTGAAACCAGTTTCTAGTTTATAATTCCATGCTGTTGTCACTAAAATTAAAATATTTAACCTGATTCACGTTAGAGACAATTAGCCACACAAAGTCTTTATTAAAAAAGAATACTGTTGAATATATGTAATAACCTCAGTCTCTGAACGATCAAATATAAGGTCCCTTCAGTACACAGCATTTTCTTTACGTACCACCAGATTACCTCAAATAATATTTAATAATTAAGTAGAATCCTGAAATACAAGACAGAAAGATGCAAAATTTTCAGATATCTGTATATAATTTTATGTTCTTACCAAGGAAAGAGTTAAGACTTCTCTTAATAAAGAGAATGTAATTATCTTCCTTAGCAAAATCATTTTCTATTAATTCTATTTAAATATAGCTTATTTCAAAAGAGGAACTGAAAAAATATATAGTAAAATAGATTTGTAATAAGATAAATCTGTGTTTGATGCCTGGATTACCTGCTTGTCAATTGTTTGATCTTGAGCAATCTATTTAACATGTCTAATATCAATTATGTCTTCAGTGATAGGAGAATATTTTGTACATCATAGTTCTTGCATAAAGATAAGACAGTATGTTGGTCATAATACCCCTAACATAGTGAGCAAAATGGTATTTACAGTTCACTATTTTATTCATATTATACCAAGAAATATCTATAAATGCATAGCTAATTTTCAAAGATATCAAAAATTTGTCTTTCTATTCATGAAGTTACTTGTCAAACACAATTTATAAGTTTATTTCAAATCACTATTGCTTTTGAAAATAGACAGAACTTTTACTCCTTTTTAATCTGATCCCATCAACCATTGGAAATCTTAGGGTTTATGGATATTGCAACTGTTAGTGTCGTCACGGCAACCACGTGGAGAGATCCTGATGAGAATGCAAGCAACCCAAAGAAGAGCAGCCTAACCGAAACAGAGAGAGATAATTCTGATGCCTTAACATCAGCATTATCCAATCAGCATTTCTGAAACCAAGAAAAAAGATGTATTCAATAGAGTTATATGAATCAATCAACCTTCCTTTTTGCTTAAAAAAAAAATCCAAATTCTGATATTCTAATTGCTTATGCTAAGATTATAAGATTTACTAAGACTTTTATTTTGTGAGGAAGATTGGCCCTGAGCTAACATCTGTGCCAGTCAGCCACTATTTTGTATGTGAGACATTGCCACAGCATGGCTTAATAAGTGGTGTGTAGGTCAACACTCACAATCCGATCCCTAGGACTCCAGGCCACTAAAGCGGAGCACGCAAATTTAACCACTGCGCCATTGGGCTGGCCCCAAGACTTTTATCTTCTGTATACTTATTGTCTTTAAACACGTTCAGTTCCATTCATTGATTTAAATTTTTTTACACATGTTTAGAAAAGAGAATAATATCATCCAAAGTATGATAGTTAATGCATTGTAGGAGAGGTGTTACATGATATTGACTCAAGATCTACAACATAACTTTATATTTGGAATTCCTTTTTTGAAAATATACTGACATAAAGAGAGAAATATTACAGATAAACCCTTAAAAGATTTATGAATATTTTCAATAAATTTTATCCAAGTTAATGGTAACAGCAATTACTGACTACATATTAATGAATAAAATTTAACATTTTTGTGCATTTTTTCTTTTGCCTTTTCAAAAGAGCTTGATATTTATTTGTCTTTATCTTAGCAACTGGTTTATTCTTAAATCAATGCATTTCTGAAAACATAATTAATTGAAAATATTAAAAATAATATGGAACATTTGTCACTGTCTGGAAAATTTTCATTTTTTCTGTATTAGCTTGAATGAATAAAAAATGATACAAAGTAAGTGTTATGTACAGCAACTTTGTTGTTGAGCTAAATAAGACACACGAGCTTCTCCCTGTTTAGGTTACTATTGAAACTAGAGCAGACCAAATATTTCACAGGGATGTTTTTCATTCAGCTCATTTTCACAGGCATATTAGGCCTAATTAGTATTTTTTAGTCATAAGTTATTCTTAATAACCTGAGGACTATGGCATTAGTGTTACAATTTATAGGTTTATAAGAAAAGCAAGTTGGAGAAGGGACAATCCCCTAATTTGCATGAGCTAATTAGAAAGATATTAATTCTAATTTTAAAATCAGTAATTTAATATTTTTAGTAAACCAGGACAAGATAGCAGTTCTAATTAGTTATAGCAAATTGTTACTAAATGAAATAGATTTAATAGTCCCTTTGAACCTGTTAAGAAAAGTTTGGTTGTAATAAATATCTCTGTGTATTATTTTGACCTCTGCTTCAACTACACAATCCCAATTTATTTTAAATGTTTTCCCAGGTACAGGACTCTATGATTAATATCTCTTGCTGTGTTATCTCTGCTGCTAATGAAAAACATTGGGTGTTCTTTCACTTCACAGAATGCAAACGCAGATGAAAAAATTTCACAGGTGAACTCCTTATGAACACTTCTAATTGCTTAGGAACAGTGTTTGAAAATCTCAAGTAATTTGCCATTATTATAATGAATAGCATAAACTGTAATTTTTCATAGTAATTAACTTGTGTCAGCACCATTATTTTTCATTAATTATAAATGAGAAAGAATGAAAGAACACCCGCAGGAACAGATGTGCAAAATTGTCTCTTAGGTTCTGTTTTAGGTTTTGTTTTGTTTTTCTCCTTTTTTTTCTCCCTACTCAATATACTGTTTGGGGTATATACTATCAAGCCTGGAGAAAATGCAGATGGTAATGCCTGTTTGGGGCAGAAAGGGACAAAGGGCATTTAATTAGGTTGTTGCCTATGGAAGTCCAGTGTTTTAATAAAAGAAGTTGTTATTGGCGTGCCAGATAAACTACTGAGAAAAACACTTTACTGTCAATAAATGCAGCTAAGATAAAATTGAGAAAATGTATTTTGAAAGTCTTTTTCTTTTTCTTGAGAAATAAAAGTCACTATCTAGTTTTGCCAGATTTTAAGCCTGTGGTGTAGTCATTGAAGTCAAATTTTTAAGAAGGAAGGAAGGAAGGAAAGGAGAAAGGAAGAAGAAAGAGAGAGTGAAATTTATAGTGATATTGGGGTGGTTGGATGTCTTTTTTTTTGGTAATTTTACATAACAGCCTTCGTACTGTTTCCAGAGGGCAGAGTACAGGTACGTCTTGGATATTTTTGTATTAAATCCACTTCTTTTAATTTCATAAAATAATTAACTGTGCTGCCCTTCTCAATTTTTGTACCTTAGGCTGGTTACAGGCACGAAAGTTTTAAAATCATTGTACTGTAAATTTGCTGTGACTAAACAGTCCATTAAGATGGTAACCTAAGTAGCAGAAATCTGGAGATGTCATGCTTACTCTTGGCTCCCTACAAGTTTCGGTCGGGACTGTCCTCAGAATCATTCTTATTGCATGATGTCAGAAAAAGCTGAGTTATCACTTTTGTCCAAAGTGAGCTCCTCTGGAAAACAAATATTAGGTGATAAAAGGAGGCCATGGCCAAATACATTTGGCAAAATGGAAACATTAAAAATTTGTTTTTTTTTTAAATCGGGATGTTTCAGGGCTTATAAATTGGTGATGTTCACTGTGACTCTCCCAGAGGGAAGTAGAATATTCATAGAATGCTTATTGTTTCTCAAACATTTTTTGATCCTGTTAACACTCTGAGTAACTTGCGTACCTCATAGCAAATATCAGAAAATAGGCGCCCATGGCATTCTCTGGAGGAAATGGTGCGAAAGAAGCAGCAGCATTGCTTCTTGTCTGTTATCCGAGGCTATTTACCCAATGGAATCAAGGATGGTAGGTGCGGAAGCTTGAATCAGGGAAGGTTTGCTTTTATTTTATCATAATTCTTCTCAGCTTTGGCCCACTTTTTTGTCCCGAGCTTAACGAATCCCTCTAGATTCATCCTGTTTCGGATACTTTCCTACCCACTAAACCCAATTAAAATGTTCATACCTTATAATAGAGTTTTGAGCACAATTTTAGCAGAGGAACTCCAAACTTGGTGGTACTAGTGAGCTTTTTTTATTTTACTGGAACTGCTCAATGAAAACTACTAATCCAGATAACAGAAACATTGTATTTAATATTTAGGCTTACATCAGCATTTGCTTACATTTAAGATTATTAGGAAGGCTAAATAATATTATACATAATATATGAGTGAGTTTAGCAGAGTGTCTAGGCTCAGGGACTATTTATCAAATCGTATTCTGTTTCAACCCACTTTCCTTTGTATTCTGAGGAGTAGCCATTCTCTTTCAATAATTTCGTCTTATAAAAATTGCTTAAATAAATACAACCAAGTAAAATGCTTTCCTTCTATCTTTTCATCAGGTGTTTCTAATCTTTTAATATCCCACTTCTCAAATGTTTCTGCCAAAGGAACCTTGAAATGGAAGAAAAAAAAAATGTGCCTACAGGAATATGTGGGCACTGGCAAAAGGTGTAAATTTTTTCTGAAGTCTTCATTTATTCTAAAATTATGAAAAAAATTATATTTGACTCCTAATAGTCCATGTTAGCTATATTTTTCCCCAGATTTCAAGCAAATTTGACAATCCGAAAAGCTATACAGTGTTTGTCCTATAACCTCTGTATTAATTTCTTTGGGCTGCTGTAATAAATTTAGTGGATTAAACAGTATTGATTTATTGTCCAACTGTTCTGGACGTCAGAAGTCTGAAATCAGGGTGTCAACAGGGTGGCCATTCCTCTGATGACTGCAGAGATTCCATTCCCTGCCTCTTCCGCTTCTGGTGGCTCCAGGCTCTCCTTGGCTTGTGGCTGCATCACTCCAGTCTCTCCCTCCATGGCTACATTGTCTCCTCCTCTTTTGTGTATTCTCCTCCTCCATCTGCCTCAAATCTCCCTTTGTCTTTCTGCTATAAGGACACGTCATTGGATTTAGGCCTCCCCTGGATAATCCAGAATTATCTCATCTCACGATCCTCTAATAAACCACATCTGCAAAAGAATCCTTTTCCAAATAAGAAAGCGTTCACAGGTTCTAAGGGTTTAACATCTACAGCTTTCAGATTGGGGAGGGGGGAGTGGCTACTTACCCTGGAGAAAAGGCTTTTTTGCTGTCTTGACACAATTTCTAAGTAGCACCTAATGGGATGGATAACATGGGTACAAAGTAAGAGGAACAGAAATATTTATTCAAGATCTGATTCCATATGGATAAATCTTTATTGCTTCTCTACCACACAAAGAATGAATGGGCAGAGGAGAGGCAGTTCCCCTCCTACCATGCTCACCATGGAATTCATAGGAGATTTATACCTACTTAAGAGATGTATACCTGTGTTTAAGAGAATTGCTTGAGGTCAATGTCACTGTACCCGAAGTAACAAGCTAACACCTAGAAATGTCATTTGTACCTCCTACTTCGAAAACCTTAACTTTCAACAGAATGATATTCTCACCAATTTGTTATAAACTTGTCACAGAAAACAGACTAGGGTATTTTTTAAATCATGATACTTCTATAAATACGTTGATCTTTGCTACTTAACATGCCAATATGAGGTGATGAATATATGCTACTTTCTTTTTTTTCTGCTTTTCTCCACAAATCCCCCCCGGCACATAGTTGTATATCTTAGTTGCAGGTCCTTCCAGTTGTGGCATTTGGGATGCCTCCCCAGTGTGGCCTGACGAGCAATGCCATGTCAGTGCCCAGGATGCGAACCGGCAAAAACCTGGGCCACTGTAGCAGCCACGGGCCGGCTCCCTATGCTGCTTTTTTGATAAACAAATAGTTAAATTTTACCTTTCTTCTGACATAGAATAGCGATGGGAGTTACAAGCACACACACGCACATATATATATATGGTTTTATTTAGCTATGGTTTCTATAGGCACATCTTTTTATAAACTAAGATTAAGCATTCATCTAAGATTAAGCGAGAGAAGACTGATATGAAGGCTATTTTACCATAAATGTCACGTTTACTTCCATCTGAGTATATCCCTCTGTTCTTATCTCATTCCAATCAATGTCCCCTTGCTCTCTACTGCCCTCTTGGCTGTCCTTTGCCCCGAGATATTTGCTCTTGTTCCCTCTACCTGGAATGTTCTTGCCACAAATATTTGCAGAGCTTGATCCCTCATATTCTTTAAGTCTTTGCTCAGATGTCGCATCCTCAATGATGTCTACTTAACACTGCAAATGTTCAGTCATTGGAACTCTCTTTCTCCTTTTACTATATCATTTTTTTTCCTCCATAGCATTTAATACTTTCGATGCAGTACAATATATAACTTATTGCCCACATCTTTCTACTAAAAGATCTCTTTCTTGAAGGCAGGGGGCTTTTCTGTGGCTTATTTTGTTCCCTGAAATATTCTAAACACCTAGAACATGTCTGGCACTTACTAAGTTCTTAATAAATATATGTGGAATAGATCTACCAAAAAATATCTTATTGAGACACTTGTGGCTCTTGATGCTATTGGTTACACATCTGCCTTCAACCTCACATTATTTTTCAGTTTCCACAAGAAATATAGAAATGCTCAATTTGTAGTTTTTCATCATATTTTCTATGCTGCAGCTAGCTTAACTAAAATGACATATAATGGAAAAGTCAAGGGTACCTTGAGACTTATTTTAAATTAACTTGTATGCTTAATATTATTCTGAAACATTTCAAGATGATACCAACAATAATTAAATGCAATTCAACTTTTGTATTATAAACTTATTTTTCAACAACTCTTTCTTTTATAGGAAACAACATGATAACTTCTCCAGGTCCTCAAGTATGTGAATTAGCTCAGAATTGGTATGCAATAACCTCACAAAGCCTGCAGTGTTCACAGTCCTTTGTCTATAGAGTTATTTTGGTAAGTGATCATATGTAATTTGGTCATTGAATGGAGGTGAATTTTCGCAGTTATATGCTGGTGAATTTTTATAGGTTCCTTCCTTAAAGGAATCAAGAAAACTGTTCATTTAAAAACTCTGAGACTCTGAATTGACTAAAGAATAGGGAAGACTGTGTCTGGCTTAGTGCTGTCATTCAGACTTTTAGTTATTCCTACCTGCAGTTTGTATATTTTCATTGTTACATGTTCTTTCTGTTGTTTTTTGCTTATATAAATCACTTACAATGTCAGTGAATATCCTATTGATTTCATTCCTGGGAACCCCATAATTAAGGAACTATTAAGAGATCTCCATGAATTAATGAACTACAAAGAGACCATTCCCAAAGATCTTGTTTCTTTGGATCAGCCAAACCATCCAACCTAATGGATAATATCAGTGTTATCAGCCTAATTGACAGCATGTGTGTTAAATTTGTGGCAGAACAAGTATCTAATCCTTGTGAATTTCACTCTTAATCTACCTATATGATTTAATGACCCATTTTGCCATAATGTGCCAATGGCTGAAGCCTTCCCATTCCATCTTTTGTTATTTCTCAGTAGCCAACTCTGAATGCCCCACTTTTCTTGAATCAATCTTTCCAAAACCCAACTTTGGTGCTAATTAGTATCCTTTGATACCAATCGTAAAATCTGACTCTAAATTTATGTAAATCATTAAAAATTTCTTTTAAAAAATCATGTTATGGGAAGTATACTGAGTAGCTCCCAGAATTAATGAAAGAGGAAAAACAATTCTGGTTCAGACATAAAATGAACCAGAGTAATTCTGACTATCTTAGGAATTGGCAGTGTTTAATGGACCATCATTTGAGTGATACAGCCTCAAAGTTATTGGAATACTGCATTTTTAAACAAGATTCTAATTGCCCAGATAGAGAGCAAGTTTATAATACTACTAAATTTGCTGTTAATTGAGTTGGCAGCAATCGACCAAATAAAATAATGATATGGACCAAAAAACACTCAAAGTATTTTATATATTTTATCTCATTCAATATTTAAAATAACCTTAAAAGGCAAATATCATTAATGTCTTTATGTGACAGAAGAGGAAATAGGAGCTCAGAGAGGTAGAGTAATTGGCCTAGGTAACAGGGCTAGGAAGAAGGGAACAAAGGTTTACACAAAAACAGTCTCATTTAGCTCTGGGTTCCACCAGTCTGATATGTTGAAATACATGGACTAGAACTATATTTAGGTTTGTATAGCTTTAATTTTTCTGCAGTAATGCAAATATTTTTCACATTATGTTGAGTGGTATCTTTTACAAAATTACAAAATTCTTCTTGTATCTAGGAAGTAGTCCAACACAACACTTTGGAAATTATGGTGATTAAAGCAATAGATCCAAACTATGGGGAGTCATTCAAAGCAAATTCACAGAAATAATTCTTTTACTTATTAATTTCAAAGTTAGTGATTTTATGGTGGATCCTTTGATGACTATTTTCTAGTTATTAACATTTAGGTTTGAGAGTGTTTCGTAAATATTTAATTTTTGCCATTCATTGAGATTTTCTGTCACCTAAATTATAATAAAAGTATAAATTCACCAAAAGTATTCAAATGAAAACAAAATTTTTCACGTTGTAGGATAAGTCTTTGACATGAGTCTGTTGAAACAATCTGAATCAGATCCTTCGGATTTATGTATTTATTTAATTTTGCTTCGACAGCAGTATGGGAAAAGGCTCCATTCTTATGCAGTCAATTTCTTCTAAATTTCCTTTTTTTTTTTTGCTGTACATAATTTGATACTTTTTTTTACCATACTTTTCATATTCTTCAATGCATCTTCTATTCAATTAAGATAACCCTCACATATTTTTCCAACAAAATCCTGCTTTCTATTGCTATTACTGTCAAATCTGGTTTCTTTATTTTCAAATTTTCTTAACATAGCTTTCTAAAATTGGATTTTAATTTTTCATTTTATTATATAATAAAATTATTTTATAATTTTTTACCTTTTTAAATATTCAATTTGAAAGCCTTGAAATATAATATGGAATTTCAAATTATTTGGCCATACCGGACAAGATGATATGGTTGCTCATACTTATTTGATTTAATTCTTTCTATTTCTGAAACTTTATTTCTATGGATTGATTTTATTTTATTTTAATACAAAATTTATTTGCTTTTATTGATTCATTTTTGCAGTAGTTTGGAAAATATGCATCCTTTAAAAAAGTTTTTACCATTCAAAAAACTTTTTTATTTAATTATAAAGGTCAATAATAAAATAGTATTTTATTAACATAGTATTTTTTTCTCATGGCTGAATAATATTCCGTTGCATATATATACCACATCCTCACTATCCATTCATCTGTTGGTGGATACTTAGATTGTTTCCATATCTTGACTATTGTGACTAATGCTGCAATAAACTTGGGAATGCAGATACTGTTTCAATATCCTGTTTTCATTTCCTTTGGCTATATACCCAGAAGTGGGATTCTTAGATCATATGGTAGTTCTATTTTCTAATTTGAGGAACCTCCATGTTATTTCCCATAGCAGCTGAACCAATTTTGTTTCCAGCAACAGTACACAAATGTTCCCTTATTTCCACGTCATCAGCAACACTTATTGCTTGTCTTCTAGTTGTTAGCCATTCTAACAAATGTGAGGTGATATCTCATTGTGGCCTTGATTTGCATTTCCCTGATGATTAGTGATGTTAAGCATCTTTCAAAGTACCTGATCATTTAGATGTCTTCTTTGGAAAAAATATATATTCGGTTCCTGTGCCCTTTTTTTAAATCATACTGTTTGTTTTTTCATTATTGCATTGTATGAGTTCTTTATATATTTTGGATATTAACCCCTTGTCTGATACATGGTTTGCAAATAATTTCTCCCATTCAGTAGGTTGCCTTTTCATTTTGCTGGTAGTTTCTTTTGCAGTGCAGAATGTTTCAGTTTGATGTAGTCCCACTTGTTGATTTTTTCTTTTGTTGTTGCTTTTGGTGTTTTATCCTAAAAATCGTTGCCAAACCTATCCTTATGGATCATCTTCCCTATGCTTTTTTTCTAGGAGTTTTTTCATATCAGGAATTATGTTTAAGGCTTTAATCCATTTTGAGTTAGTTTTTGCAAGTAGGGTACGAAGATAGGCTTTCAATTTCATTTTTGTGCTTGTCATTATCCAGTTTTCCCAACACATTTTGTTGAAGAGACCATCCTTTCCCCACTGAGTGTCCTTGGCTCCTTTGCCAAATATAGTTGACCACATATGCAGGGGTTTATTTCTGGGACTTCTGTTCCGTCGGCCTATGTGTCTATTTTTATGCTGGTTCCATACTGTTCTAATTATTATAGCTTTGTAACATAGATTGAAATCAGGAAGTGTGATACCTCCAGAATTATTTTCTTTCTCAGGATTGCTTTGGCTATTCAGGGTCTTTTGTGATTCCATACAAATTTTAGGATTGCTTTTTCTATTTCTGTGAAAAAATGCCATTGGAATTTTGATAGGGATTGCACTGAATCTATGGATGGCTTTAGGTAGTACGGACATATTAACTGTGTTAATTCTTCCAATAATGAACATAGGATATCTTTCCATTTGTGTGTGTCTTCTTCAATTTCTTTCATCAAAGTCTTGTAGTTTTTATTGTACAGGTCTTTCACTCCCTCAGTTAAATTTATTCCTGAGTATTTTATTATTTTTGATGCTATTGTAAGTGGGATAGTTTTGTTTCTTTCTTTTTTCAGATTGTTTGTTAGTGTATAGAAACACAACCGATTTCTGTATGTTGATTTTGTATCCTGCAACTTTGCTGAATACATTTATTAGTTCCAACAGCTTTTTGGTTGCGTCTTTAGGATCTTCTCTGTATAAGATCCTATCATCTGCAAATAGCAACAATTCTATTTCACCTCTCCAGTTTGCATGTCTTTTATTTTGGTTCATTGCTCTAACTACAATTTCCAGGACTCTGTTGAATAAAAATGATGAGCATGGGCACCCTTGTCTTGTTGCTGCTCTTAGAGGAAGAGCTCTCAGTCTTTCACCACTGAGTATGATGCTAGTTTGAGTTTGGCATAGATGGCCGTATTATGTTGAGGTATGTTCCTTTTATATCCAATTTGTGGGGGCTTTTTATCTTGAAAGGATATTGTATTTTGTCAAATACCTTGCATATGTTGAACCATCCTTACATCCTAGTGATAAATTTCACTTGGTCATGGTATGATCCTTTTAATATGCTGTTGATTTCAGTTTGTTAATATTTTGCTGAAAATTTTTGCATGTGTATTAATCAGGGATGTTAATCTGTAGTTTTCTTGCCATGTAGTATCCTTATCTGGCTTCACTATCAAGATAATTCTACTCTCATGAAATGAGTTTGGGAGTGTTCTCTCCTCTTCAGTTTTTTGGAAGAGTTTGAAAAGGATTGGGGTTAATTCTTCAGTAAATGTTGATAGAATTCACCAATGAAACCACTTGTCCTGGTCTTTTTTCTGTTGGGAGGTTTTTGATTACTGATTCAATCTCCTTACTCATTATTGTATTGTTCAGATTTTCCATTTCTTCATGAGTCAGTCCTAGTATGTTGTACGTTTTTAGGAATTTATCCATTTCTTCTTGGTTATCCAATTTGTTGGCATATAATCGCTGATAGTCTCTTTTGATGCTATGGATTTCTGTAGTATCAGTTTTAATGTCTCCTCTTTCATTATTTTATTTGAGTCTTCTCTCTTTTTTCTTAGTCTAGAAAAAGGTTTGTCAATTTTGTTTATCTTTTCAAAATACCAGCTCTTAGTTTTGCTGATCCTTGCTATTGTTTTCTGATTTCTATTTCTTTTATTTCTGCTCTGATCTTTGTTATTTCCTTTCTTCTGCTAACTTCCAGCTTAAATCATCCTTCTTTTTCTAGTTTGTTGGGGTATAAAGTGAGAATTTTTTATCTGAGTTGTTTTTTGTTTATTTTTTTTCTTAAAGATTGGCACCTGAGCTAACATCTGTTGCCAATCGTTTTTTTTCTTCTTCTTCTTCTTCTTCTTCTCCCCAAAGCCCACTGGCACACAGTTGTATATTCTAGTTGTGAGTGCCTCTGGTTGTGCTATGTGGGATGCCACCCAAGCATGGCTTGATCAATGGTGCCATGTCTGCACTGAGGATCTGAACTGCTGAAAGCCTGGGCCACCAAAGCAGAGCACATGGACTTAACCACTCGGCCATGTGGCCAGACCTTGTTTTTGTTTCTTAACATAGGCATTAATTGTATAAAATTCCCTCTTAGAACTCTTTTGCAGCATCCCATATATTTTGATACGTAGTGCTTCCATTTTTGTTTATTTCAACATATTTCTTGATCTCCCTTTGATTTCTTTTTTGATCCATTAGTTGTTCAGGAGCATGTTGTTTAGTCTCCACATATTTGTGAATTTTCCAGCTACCTTTCTGTTATTGATTTCTAATTTTATACCATTGTGGTTGGAAAAGATACTTGGTATGATTTGAATCTTCTTAAATTTGCTACGACTTGCTTTGTGGCCTGCCATATGATTTGTCCTAGAGAATGCTTTGTGTACATTTGAGAATAATATGTATTCTGCTGCTGTTGGATAGAATTTTTTGTAAATTTCTGTTATGTCTATTTGGTCTAGTGTTTGGTTCAAGTCCAAAACTTCCTGCCTGTATAATTAGTAATTGGAATAGTATGGCACCAACATACTTCTCTCTTTCTTCTCCCTCTGGAACTCCAATTATTCTAATATTTGTATGTTTGATTCTGTCCTTATAGATCATGTAGGCTTTCTTCCCTCTTTTTTTCATTCCATTTTCTTTGTTCTCTTGTGACTGGGTTATTCCAGAGTTCCATCCTCTAACTCACTGATTCTATCTTCTGTTTGGTCTATTCTGATGGCAATGTTCTCTGTTGCATTTTTCATTTTATCCATTGAGTTCTTCAGCTCCAGAATTTCTGTTTGGTTCTTTTTTCATGATTTCTATCTCTTTGCTAAATGTATCATTTTGTTCATGTATTGTTTTTCTTATTTTATTGAATTGTCTTTCTGTATTTTCTCGTAGCTTGTTGAGTTTCCTCAAAACAGCTAGTTTGAATACCTTGTCAGCTAGATTGCACCATTCTGAGTCTTTAATTCAGTTGTTAGAGGATTATTGTTATCCTTTGGTGGTAACATTTCCTTCATTCTCCATGTCTCTTGTATTTTTGTGTTGCTGTTTTTACATCTGAGGTAGCAGAAACCTCCCCACATCTGTACTTGTTGTCTTCCAGTGGTTGATATTTTCATTGGTCTTGCTTATATCCTGAATTTTCTCAAACCTTGTATGAATACACCTGCTCCCCACTTCTTCCCTCTTGTGGCTAAATTCTCAAGCTTATATGTAATAACCTGGTGGTTATTACAACTCACCAGGCTGGCTATTGAAAACCTCTTTTGTTTTCCAAAAGATGGAGCTGCAGCTCCAGTTTGTTTTTTCTCACTTGCCCAAAAACTCTGCCCTTGACTTTCTGAGCATATGCCCTGTTTACCAGAGCTCTATCCTGCTGCCACACTCAGGAGCCATTCACAAGGAGCCAGTCACAGAGTGGTTGGAGGTTTGGGTTTAGCACTAAAGTGTTGAGAGTGCCTGTGGGCAGGGGTGGCTGTATTCCCTTGTGTGAGATTCTCTCAGCAGCTTGGGCAGACTTCATGCTGGAGTCCTGAGTTGTCAAAAGGAACTGTCAAAAGGGCCATTAATGCCCTTTGATATTCTTTTATGCCTCTTTCCTGACTCCTCCCTCCCTCCAGTCATGAAGGCCCTGCTTCAATACTCTGGGTGCTGAGGAAGAGAAATGCTGGCTAGTTCAGCTCCGTGCTACGTTGCCTTAGAGGCGGGGCAGTGCTGGCAAAGTTCCCCTTACCCTCTCCAATGCCTCTAAACTTGGATTTTTTTTCTCCAACGGAGTGCCAGAATTTATCCTTGAGAAGACTGTATTTCCACAAAATCTCTCTTCTTTGTGGGTATCTGTCCAAACCAGCACATTCTGGGTTTTCCCCAACCATGACCAAGAGGAGATGGGGCTAGTGCATTGGCTTCTTATGACTCCACAACTCATACCAAGGTCCATCTGCCCAATACCTGATGCACAGGTGAGGAAGACTTCTCCCAGGTCCTTTGGCATATGGTGCTAGATTTTACAGCTCCCACAGAGGTACTTCTGTTTATAGACGGATGCTGCTTTTTAGTTCTTAAAAGGGGGGACAAAAAGGAGGTACATTTCACTGCCATAATGCTGACATTCCCCTGGTTGTTTGTCTTGTTACTGTTGACTTTTAAGAGTTATGTGTTTATTTTGGATATCAGTCTTTTATCAGATGTGTCTTTTGAAAAGACTTTCTCACTGTCTGTGGCTTGTCTTCTCATTCTATTGACACTGCCTTTTGCAGATCACATTTTTCTCCAAGGTTTACATACAAAAGTTTTTGAGACAGAGGGGCTGGCCCCGTGGCCGAGTGGTTAAGTTCGCGCGCTCCGCTGCAGGCGGCCCAGTGTTTCGTTGGTTCGAATCCTGGGTGCGGACATGGCACTGCTCATCAAACCACGCTGAGGCAGCATCCCACATGCCACAACTAGGACCCACAATGAAGAATATACAACTATGTACTGGGGGGCTTTGGGGAGAAAAAGGAAAAATAAAATCTTTAAAAAAAAAAAAGTTTTTGAGACAGAGAATCAATTAAAATGAATTTTTCTCCAGTTGTCCACACTTATTTCATAATATATCCTCTCCTCTAATCGTGGCAGATTTAGATGTTTGGGATTTAACAATACGTTCTCTGCATGGATTATAGCACTCTAGTGAGAGTACAGACATTAAAGGGCACTCTGGTCATACCAATGAATTTAATGTAATTGTCAGAAAAGGATCTACCTCATGTAAATACCTAAACTCATACATTACCTGAATTAATTTTTATTCTATATAATACACATATTGATAGCTATAAATTTCTCAGATTATATGATGATTAAGACTTTTACCTTATTAATTAAATGTTCCTCATACTTTATTAATTGAGTTTTAGTTTTAAATGGATGATAGAAGGTTTTTTTCTTTCATGGAGTAAACTAATATGGAATATAAGCATCATTTAGAGCAAGATGGCTCTAGGACAATTCAAATTGAGAATTTTATGTTAAAACTAAGAGAGCTATAGATGCTATGCTTCTCCTCCTTCTTCGTGTCTGACTTGGTATTTATCTGACCAGTCAATATACTGGTCAATATTTATCTGACCAGTATAGTATGATTTGGTATTCTAACACCTTTAGGGATTGTGGGGAAGCAATGTTCTCAAGGAGCTTATTATGAGGAATTGAGAAATGATGAGGAAGTTTAACCTGAAAATTAATGCAAGTATAAAACAGCTTGTTAAGTGCTATAAGAGAAATACTAGATATATGCTACATGAACCTAGAGGGCGGATGAGCCAGCATTATTTTGGGACTGGGGGAAATTCCATTGAAGATATAAGAATTGAGTAGGGTTTTAAGGGACAAGCAGAAATTTGTGAAAGTAAAAACATAGGTAACTCCACTATGAGAACAAAATGAAAGGCTTTACAATGAGAATGGTGAGAATTACAGTGATACTGACCATAGGATCTAAGACACAAGCAGCTGGAGAAGAAACTATGAGGAGTCTGTCATATTTTTCCTAAAGATTAAAGGTTTCCAACAGGGTTTTCTGTTTTGCTTTGTTTTTAATAATTGAACTGATATAACCAACTGTCAGTATGGAAGACAATCTGGAATGGGATGACTAGGGAGAATTTCATTTCAATAGTTTAAAAGGCAACTGAAGAGGTTCTTAACTAAGAAAAATTGGGGATGGATAGATGTGGGGTTCACATCCAGTGTTAAAGATGTTAGGGAATGAGAAAGAAGGAGAAATCCAGATTTAGCACTAAAAGTTATACTACAGGAGTAGAGTGGAAGGTAATTCAATTAACAAGTCTAAAGAAACAGGAAGTAGAGAATATATTTTTGAAGATAGGTGATAAATTCAGGTTTGTACTTGCTAAGAATGAGATTGTATAGTGTTTTCAGGTTGTTCAAGTGTTATGCTAAATAGCAAGAATTATGAGTTTAGGACTTTGAAGAAAAGTATAATATAGGGATGTGGTTCTAAATTTCATAGACCTAAAAAAAATCTGGTGAAATCTATAGACCTTTAACTCAATGAGCATACACAATCATACATACACATCAAAAGTTGCATACCATTCCAATAATATCTGATTATGTTTGAAATCATGTAGGTATGTCAGATTACCCAAGGAAACATTTATTTTTTTAAGATTTTTTTTTAAAGATTTTATTTTTTTCCTTTTTCTCCCCAAAGCCCCCCGGTACATAGTTGTATATTCTTCATTGTGAGTCCTTCTAGTTGTGGCATGTGGGATGCTGCCTCAGCGTGGTTTGATGAGCAGTGCCATGTCCGCACCCAGGATTCGAACCAACGAAACACTGGGCCGCCTGCAGCGGAGCACGCGAACTTAACCACTCGACCACAGGGCCAGCCCCCCAAGGAAACATTTCGAGTTAGAGAAGAACACAACCTTAAATGGAACTTGAATCAAATATACGATGGACCTCATGAGGTGGAAAGAGAACAAAGAAAACAACATAAAGAAAGAAAGAATAAATAGAACTTATTAAGAGTGGTGCTGAAGAAAACAAAAAGGGCAAGAGTTTTGAATAATAGTGGTAGTTCACTATTGCCAAATCCTACTCTACCACCAAACAAGGTGAAAATGTAAAATAAGGCATAGGGTTTATCAGTTACAAAATTGTTAGTAATCTTAGGTGGTGTAATTTCTTCTGATGTGGTAAGTGGAGAGAACAAACTGTAACAGACTGAAGGCTGAATTCTCATTCACAAAAGTTAAAAGATAGTAATTAAGTCTATTCTTTCTTGTTTAATACTTGAGTACTGTTAATGTTATGTATTTATATTGACTAGTGGGCATTATAAATATTGACTAAACTCCCATACTTCTGTCTTTAGTGAAACTGTCCCATCTATGCTTTCTGTAAAAGTAAATGGTAATACACCAGATGACCTCACCTTGGCCATAACTGCCTGGTAAATTATCCCAAAATCTGAAGGCTAACTATTCTTCTTGTTACTGAGTGTATTGAGATTTCTCTGCATTTGTTCAATAAATTACCTTATTATTGGAATTATTTTGGGAGGCTTTCTGTACTTTGCAACTGAAAAAAAACCTACATCAAAATGCTTGTTCTTGAAGGCCCCTCTACACTCCCCCAGAAATTCCACTACAGGTTGCTGGGGAAATATTAGAGAGAAACTAATAATTATAGGACTCTGCAATCAATGATGAATGAATACCTGACATGATCAACACCCATTTTCATCAATAGCTGAATCCCCACTGCCCTGCCTTTGGGTATCGTTGGCTCCTTCATACCCATTTCTAACTGGAGAGAAATTCAATAGTTCTGGTGAGTAAATGGCTTGTCTACTCTTTAATTCATTTGTCTTTCTTAACCAATTACTTAACCACTTCTTTTATTTCTATTCCAAAAAAATTACCCTTATAATCTACTCAATTTTCTTTGCTTAAATTCACTTACAGTTCAGCTTATTTTGTTAAGGCAGTTTTTCATATTTGGATGCACATTATTTTTATTCTCTTATTTCCTATCCTTTCAACTCTTCTCTGGTTATTCCAAGAAGATCTCTCCTTCTTTTCTCCTTTTACCTTTATTCCATTTATGAGTTAAAGAATGACCTCCCTTAAGAACAATAAACATAAAGGAAAGCTAATGGCAAACATATATCAAGGAAAATAAAAGTCATATTTTTTTAAATAGCAATTTAGATTTTATTCTTTTCCTTTTTCTCCCCAAAGCCCCCCAGTACATAGTTGTATGTTCTTCGTTGTGGGTCCTTCTAGTTGTGGCATGTGGGACGCTGCCTCAGCGTGGTTTGATGAGCAGTGCCATGTCCGCACCCAGGATTCGAACCAATGAAACACTGGGCCACCTGCAGCGGAGCGCGAGAACTTAACCACTCAGCCACAGGGCCAGCCCCAAAAGTCATATATTTTAAGTGAATTTAGTCTTAAAGAAAAACATGTGACATTCAACTTGATAGACTTTGAAATTGCTTAGAATTTCCCACATGAATCTCCACAAACTTCCATCTACTTCTGTTATTCTCCTTTAATGAAAATACTTTATCCTTCAACAACCAGAATTCATGGTAACTTTTTAAACTCTCATTCAAATTTTCTCTTTATTTCTGCTATTATCATCATATTGTTTCCACTGAATTACATTGAAAACACATAAGTTTTAGCAGCAACATCAGATAAAATTGGTATTTGTTTACTATACTCTGTAACATAATCAGTATTCAAAATACTGTTTCTGTGAATAATCTGTTTGATTTTTTTACAAAAATCTTTTTCGAATTTGGAATCCCCCGCTGTTATGAAACACTGAATAAATTAACAGGAAACTGAAATAAACAGTTTAAAAACAATCTTAAAAATAGGTCAATGAAGAAAAACAGATACCTGAAATTATATGAACTCAACATTTCCATTCAAAGATCTTCTCTTAGATAATCACCAGTTTGTTCATCAAAGTTAACATTTTACCAGCGGTGAGCAAGTTTCCCCCATGATTAGAAGCATCTAAAGCTGAGCAGCACTCTGGCATATCTCTAAATTATATGCCATTTATTTAGCAGTCACTGTGTAATTAGTGTGTCTTAATTTGAGTGTTAAAAATGTATTGAGTTTTACATGCGGCATTCATAATTACAAGATCGATTTGTGGTTAACTGATTTCACTGCTAAGATTTTTGTACCTGGAATATTTATATGCACTTCCGAAATTGCCACAGTAGAGAATTTTGTGTTGGCATGTACTTCAATAAAAAGAAATCACTTGTATTTTACGGTGGATTAAAGAGCAATATGCAAAACCCATGAAACAATCAATAATGCACTAGAAAGAAATGATTACATAGGCAATCATATATACATGTATATATATTTGTGTATATACATACATATACACACACACACATGATCATATCAGATTAAAATGACCTATTTAGGAAGAATAAAATCTTTGTTGGAGCTTGATTTGTATTATTCCAAAACCAAGCATTTTAAACTGGTATGACTTTTTTTTTTAATATCCTGTTTTATGACCTCCAGAAGTGATGTTTTGAAAATATTCCTGTATTTTATATCTGTGTTGGCAGAAACATTTAGTCTCATACTCTATGTGAGTTCCTATGCCACTTAAACTTAAGAATGACACAAGCTTGACTTCTCTCAGAATCAAGCATAAACATGATTGACTAAGTAGATTGTGTCATGATATATACGTGTTTATTCTTTGACTAAAGTTGATAAACCAATTTTCCAAGGAAAAAAAACGAAAGTTTCAGAGTGCCATTACTTGGAGTTGCAGGACATTAAGGAGCTATTTAAGAGCATACATCTGGAGCGAAGCACAATCTGCTAGAAGAAAGCATAATTAGATACTTAGTTTGGTGTGCAAAATTTTGCATGAATGACCTTGTTGAATTATTTCCTCTTAAATCAAAACAAAAAATGCCGTAAACACTCATCTAAAAAATGCAGCTTCAGCAAAGTTGATGTACAGTGCATTTGGGATTTTAAAAGAAGCACTGGGTTACCAATTTGGGCATTAAAGAAGAAAGTATACAGGAACAAAAAACAAAAATTGGAAAAGAAAAGGAAGATTTAACTGGAGAGCTTGAAAACAAAATCAAAACAATAAAAGATGTGTATGAAACAATAAAATATTTAATATTTACCACGAGATATATTTTTAGAAATTGATATAAAATTTGAAAATTAATATAATATATAACTGAAAATTAATATATTACAATGTAATTAACATACTTTACATTGATATACTAGTATAATTTATATGTAAATTAATGTAATTTCAAAACGAAGTGGGAAATCTGGGGAAAATATTAAAAAAGGTATAAATTTCGCAGAGCATTAGTGGTATATATTTAACTGATGGGCTGGTTGCTTTGTCTGCAGACTGGTCTTTCACTCAACGTCACTCACCGTTGCTGAGAAATGTTATTGATTGACCTTCTACCCAAAGAAGCAGTCGTTTAAAGTGAAATTATATTTTCTTTCTGGAATTGCTCCAGAAAGAAAGGCAGAAAGACAGGTAGACGCATGTCACAATCTGGTTAATTCTATTTCCATTTCTAAGGGATTTGAAACATGAAATGGAGAGAAAGAAAGAATGAGAGACACAGAGAGAAGGGAGAGAGGGAGGGAGGATGGGAGAGAGCGAGAGAGAAAGGAAGATGAAAAACTGGAGAGAAGGGGAGAGAGAGACAGAGAGAGCAAGAGACAGAGAGAGATCCAGAGACATAGAAAGATGAATCAAGAGAAGTCTGTCTTTAGTGCCAACAGAACAACATAATGTACCTCAGTGTCTGTTCTGCCAGCTGTACTGAGAAGTAGAAGACACTTCCTGCAGCAAGAGTGAAGAATGCACTGGAAATGCATAGAGAAAAAAATGGAAGAAATGCTGTCTTGATGGCATGTGATACCTAGTTTGCAGTAGATTCTAATACAGTAGCCCCCTCTTATCTGTGGTTTTGCTTTCTACAGTTTTAGTTACCTATAGTCAACCACAGTCAGAAAATATTAAATGGAAAATTCCAGAAATAAACAATTGAAAAATTTTAAATGACACACCATTCTGAGCAGTGTGAAGAAATCTCTGGCCCTTTTGCTCTGTCCTACCTGTGAGATGAGTCACCCCTTGTCCAGCATATCCACGCTGTATACACTACCCGGGCCCTCTCAGTTATCAGATCGACTGACGTGGTGTCAAAGTGCTCGTGTTCAAGTAACCTTTATTTTACTTAATAATGGCCCCAAAGCACAAGAATAGTGATACGGATGATTCAGATATGCCAAAGAGAGGCCATAAAGTGCTTCCTTTAAGTGAAAAGGTGAAAGTTCTCGACTTAAAGAAAGAAGCAGAATCGTTTGCTGAAGTTGCTAAGACCTATGGTAACTTTTAATATAGTATATTATTATAATTGTTCGATTTAATTATTATTATTTTTAATCTCTCACTGTGCCTAATTTACAAATTAAACTTTATCATATGCATGTTTGTATGTACATATGTATATGATAAAACATTTTATATATAGGGTTCAGGCATCCACTGGGGGGTCTTAGAACATATCCCCAGAGGATAAGGGGGGACTACTGTATGAATTTTATCCTTGTCTTAAGTTCTTTGAGACACACTAAATTTTTTCAACTTAAGCAAGTTGGGTGGGCTTCTGTTACATGCAACAGAAAGAATCCTCATTTTTGTGAAATAAAATTAGGTAAGAGAGAGTGATAATCGTAGAATAAATGTTTTGAAAAGTAATTTAGGAGTAAAGGTTATAGTGAATAAAGCAACACTAAATTAGAAAACACCAAGTAGTTATGATTTAGATATATTCATGTAAATATTTCATATTAAGAGAAATTTTATCTATAGAGGAAGACCCCAGATAGACATTCCTGGCTAAGACAGTAAGCTAGAGTAGACAATTAGGTATGACAATTCAAAACTGTTTAGAATTTACAGTTGTTCATCCATCTCTGCTTTACCACAGAGCACTCTTGTAGGTAGGTCACTGTTGTAAATGATGGGCTGTCAGGAATTGGATTAGTGAGATTTAGCATTTTTCAATCCATTTTCTCATAATGACATCCCATCCACTTGTAATTTCAATCTGTATGTGCTATCTATATTTGTTTTATATTAATGGTCTGGCACAATTTCATGTTGCAATAAAAATCTTTATTGATAACTTCTCCCCAAGAGCTTTTGGATAAGAATGCTATTTTTATTAATAAGAGCTCAGGTCTCTGTTAAATGTCCCTATTAATAATACACTGAAGGTGCTCAAAGGTGAGTGTCAGTACCTCTTTGGCCAGCACTTGATCTTACACATATCTCTGACCTCCACACCCACAGAGATACACAAACATCAGCTATGCACCAAGACAGCAGTCAAATACCTGTCCTTAGTGAGCAGAGAACAATGCAAAAGGTACATATGCAGTTTAGAAAGAAAATAGAACTTGTTACATGCTGAAGAAAACAGTAAACTACTGACTGGCCATGATTAGAATTTATCAGAGAAGCAATGAGAATAGCTCTTTTATTTTTGCTACAGGTTTGATCTTGGTTAAATAAGTAAAAAAAAAAAAAAAGGCAATTAATTTAATCTTTCTGCTTGCTTGAAGCTTTGAGGAAGAAAAGAAGTCTAAGTGCAAAATTTCATTAATTCTATTGTTTCTATATTTTAGAAGGAAAGAGCAGCAATCTACTCGCACATACCTCAGTTATTCCCCTTTCCTCTCAACATCCACATGTCTTATCCAGGTTGAGTTTATAAAATGTAGCAGAGGATTAATTGATCATTAAATGAATCTAAAAAATATTGTGGGGCTTTCATCATAATTTTTAAACAATTAACATAAATTGATTATCTCTACTACTTGGACTCTTGGCTTGGTTAAAAGTAGTTCATCTTTGCTAAAAATATGTTTTAAGGTGAACTTTACACTCTACCAATATAGCTAACACTGCATCAAATCAAATGTATAAATATATTTCTCTTCTTTACTAGTTTTCCCATTTTTTCCTTTCCGTAGGTGTGAATCTTACTGAATGGTAGGCCCCGCCTTTGTTCTTTTTGTATGCTTTCCCCAAAGAATTTATGTTACACGAAGCCGCTGACTACTGTATCAGTACAGACGACACACATCCTGTTTGGAGCATGCCTCTACTTTTACTCTTCATTATAAAATTAGAGATATTTAATTTGGGGAATTACATAACTCTAAAACTACTTAGAGACTGTATTCTTTACTTCTTTTAGATTACAAGGGAGTAAATTATGACAAAATAACTTATCTGATGTGACAAAAGAGAAGCATAACTAAATGGAAATCTGTGCTCCTGTTCTGTCGCTCATTTTAAATTTGTACATGAAGTTACACTATATCATAAAATAATCCTTTTTAGCATCAAATATTTGAAAGCAGTGAGGTGAAATACATTTTTAAATCAAATGTCACCTTTTTAATTCACTCAGTAGTCTAAGATTTATACAATTTTTTGTTGCTTGGAAATTGTTTACCAATATATAGAACTTTTTGATTAATGCAATTGGAACCCATAGTTGAAAATTAAATTGACATTAGAAATAAAAATCACAACAGACTACTTCAAACATCTATAGTAATATCTAGTAAAATCTGGATGAAGGAAATACTTTTAGAAAATTAGAGTTTTTTTAAGAATGCATGAAAAATAGAAAATGTAAGAGGTAAGTAAGAAAGGATGAAATGGATGGAATAAGCAACATGATAATTTTCATAAAAGTCCAGGCTGAGAAAAGTCCAGGGTGAATTCAAGTTAAAATTTAATCCAGTCTAGGCATACATGATTTTTATATAGCCAGCATATCACTAATATCAAAGTCTGACAAAAATAAACAGTAAAATTTATGGGGCCAACCCTGTGTTTGAGTGCTTACGTTTGGCATGCTCTGCTTCAGTGACTTGGGTTCGGTTCCCAGACACAGACCTACACCACTCATTGGTGGCCATGCTGTGGTGGCAACCCACATACAGAATAGAGGAAGATTGGCATGGATGTTAACTCAGGGCAAATCTTCCTCAAGCAAAAAAAAAAGTAAAAAATAAATTTAACTTATGGATGTTTGACTTCATAAAATATTAACAAATATAATTCAGCAGTACATTAAAGACAAGTGAGTTCATTCCAGAAAAGTAAGAATAGATTATTCATTCTAAATTCATTAATGCAATTCAACTTATTAATAGAAAAAACAGGCAAATGCCGTAGAGAGGCAGTTCACAAAAGAAAACAACAAAAACAACAAACATTATATAGGAAAAAGAGAGAGATAAGAGGACCTCTCCAGAAATCAATGAAATATGTATCTAAACACTAAAATAACATTTCACCTTCAATTTATTAAAGATTAAATCAATTATAATTAGTGACATTGAGGTTCAAATAAACAAGTACTTTATTTTAACCTTTTTTTAGGATAATTCAATATACATACGTAAATTTCGTGTGCGAAAATTCTCGCTGAGCTAACACATGTTCCAATCTTCTTCTATTTTATATGGGATGCCATCACAGTGTGGCTTGACCAGCGGTGCTAGGTCTGTGCCCAGGATCCGAACCTGCAAACCCTGCGCCACCAAAGCAGAGTGTGCAAACTGAACCACTATGCCACCAGGCAGGTGCCTATATATATATATATATTTTTAAAGAGTGTATTTTTTGTTAAGAAATTCTATTGCTAGAAACTTATCCTATGGAAATAATTGTTAATATACTCAAATATTTAACTACAATAATATTGAAAGCATTTTAAAATAATACGATAGAAGATTGGTTAAATAAACAAAATTGATTGCATACTTTATATAATTTAATGATGCTGTTTAAGAATAATATACTAATCGTTATAATGTGCTCAGTAAAAAATAAAATCAATTTACAAAGCAATATGCTTCCACGTCTCTTAGGCAAAGGGCTTATAACCCTACACACACACGCTCACACACACACACAAATGCACACACACACAAATGTTGGGAAAAAAATTACATACATGTGCATTATTCTGAGAGGAAGGTCTATAAATTTCATCAGATTTTCAAAGGCAATTATAATCTCCAAACATTCAAAAGAATGTTATATAATAATCAGGAAGGTCTTGCAATTTAGAGAACACTGGTGATTTTAACGTTTTATTAGATGTTTAATTTTATGGTGTTTAAAATTAAGAGTATATTATCACTATTAATGAATGGCTTACATAAACAATGCATACACATTGAAACCAAATAGTTATAAAAATAAACTTTAGACTAATGTTAGAGGCTGTTATAAAAATTCCGTCAGTGCACAATCTTCTTTGTATTCACAAGTAACTTTTTGACATGCCTTAAAAACCTGTTGAAACACATTTACTGATCCTTTTCTTATGAGTTTCCTTGGAAGCATTCCTGATTGTGCTCTGAAAATAATTAACAGAAATTAGTGGTACATGATAGGCCATACAATGTGTTTTAGCCCAGTTCCCCTGAGAAGCAAACACCAAGAGACGATTAAATATGTAAGGATTGTGTTAGAGGAACTGGCTATGGGAGAGAAAGTAAGGGGGCTGGACAGGCTGAGAGGGCAATGCAAGTCTGACCTTGAGTGCAAGAGAGGGAAAAATGTTGGATGGAAACATCCTAGACTCCCGCTTAGTGTAAGGCGTGTTTGGCACAGCCTTGGGGAGCCTTCAAGCCAAAGATGGTCATGAGAGAAGATTGGTTTTTACCAGAAGCACATTTGCCTTAGCATCCCTGTTGTATTGAGTCTTGGCTGGGAGCACCCCATGGAGTATGTGTGCCTGCAAAAATGTGGGGAGGGATTTCAAAGTGCAACAGCTGGCTCATCCATTAATTATACCATCAAGGCTGCCACAATTACTATATCTTAATACTTACTCTAAAATTATTTATATAATTTATTATATATTAATTTTCCATTTATTTTCTCATATTTATTTTACATAATTATTTGTTTCTATGTATGCACATGGTATACATTGTATATATGTATATTACATACACAAATACATAGAAACAAATAATTATTCATATATAAATATATAGTATATACATTCTTCTCAGATACAACATTTACTTAAACTTCTGCCTGAAAACTTCAAAGAGCAGTATATCATTATCTATGATTAATTACAGGTTTCAGAATATAACAACATTTTATATACTGTGTAAAGTTCACAATAGATAAAATGGTTACTATCTCACATACTTTAGAAATTCAAATTTTCTAGAAATTAATGATTATAAAGATCAGCAGTATAAGAAATAGGAAAATATGTCCATGTTAGCGTGTAGAATAGTAGTAGATTGGGAGACAAGTTCTTAATTACTAAAAAAATTTAGTGGCATGTAAGTCCATGCAAGTTGCAAGTTTCTATTTATTCTTTCTCTAGTTTTGGCATTTCTTTTGTAATGAATGTATTCGTTTCAATTAACCAAATTTGTTGACATAAATTTCATAACATTGTGTTTTAAACCCCTATTTTATCAATAATTTTATCCTCCTTCATTCTGTACTTCTGTTCCTCAGTCACACCAAAACAGCACATCTTCCTTTCAACTACATTTTCTTGTCCTTCAATTTTCGCTATTGTTTTTGTTTTTTATTTTATTGATTTCTATCTTTATTTCCTCTCTTATTTCTTTGATTTTTATCCCGCTCTTTTTCCAATTTCTTCAGGAGTTTTATTCTTTTTTCTTCTTTTCCGGAGACTGAAAGTTAAGTTTTCTAAATGTTAATTGATATTCACAGTTTTCATGTGATCACTGTATGTTTGCATGTTCACAGACTGGAGTGACCACATAAAAAATTTGTCTAGCTGAACATTGGGGAACACTTTTTAGTCTTTTAAATTAATGGAAGATAGAATATGGTCCATTGATGGCCTTTCCCTGGCCCTTACTCACCCCTCTCAGCTTGTGAGGAGTAAGTCAGAGAAAGTGTATGGCTTTTATGGTAAGTGGGCCTGGATAGTTTTTGATCATCATTGATGCAGTTGAGAGGTCTGTCTGTCCAGTGGATGTTGCAGATAATTAAGATTGATATGAACAGTATTTTTAGCATGCTCAGCATATACAAACCAGCTGATGTGTTCAGACTGTTAACATACTTTCAACGTGTTCAGATATGTTTTGCTATAGGAATAATGAAAATGGAAAAACTCCCCAAGCTAAAATAAAAGAAATATTAAATTAATGAATTTAAATTGTCCATATTTTGGGTCTGGGTCTTTATTACATTGTCTAGAAAAAAATCCACTTCTTTTTTGTAACCTGACATTCTTATTTAGGTAGTAAATGCAAATGTCTTTAAAATCAAGAGTTTATTGGTTCAGCTGATGGGAATGCCATTGGCTCAAAAACAACTCAGAAATATTTTATTATTTCTGGCAGTTATTTCTTAACACTTATTTCTTAACCTTAACAATTTCCTTCTCATCCTGTGCTTCAAGGAGTCAGCGCAACTGCAGCCTGTCGTTGCCAGGATACATGTGCAGACACTGTCTGATGAAAGAACAGTGTAACAGCTTGATTTGTCATCAAAATGGAGTCATCTTGAGGGAAAAGTGATTTGGTGAGTGGCAACTAGAATTTGCAAATGCTGATTCTCTTCTAAGTTAACAAAACAAAATTTGTAGCAAGTTGATACCATGAGCACGTGTGTGTGTGTGTATCTGTATATGGAAATATAGTTGTATGGATATGTATTTCTAATGTGAAAGCCACATGAGAAAAAAAATGACAATTTATAATTGATATGAGGTTAAGTAGTTGCATTTCCTATATAGAATCAGCAGATAATGAAATCACATTATTTCCAGTATTAGCTTGTCATACCTGCTTAGTCTTATCAAACCAATAGTGTCGTAACAATTGACTTGTTTTTCATAGTTAATAAACATTACCCTTAAAGAATTTCCAGAAGAATCTTAAATAACCTATGATTGCTGAATTCACCATTTGCTATTTCCACATCATTTCCAAAACGAACATCATTTCGAAAGACTATTTGCTAAAGAATGTCTCTAAATGAATTTCAGCATTGTGACCAACCCTACGACAATGCTCTTCGAAATGTCCACTGGTAAGAGTTCTCCAGGAGATGGAGTTCTCTGCAGTCCTAAAAGATAGTTCAAAGACTTGCATAATATTTCTCTGTGTAAGCATGATATTTTTAGAAATTTTTAAATTATTTCCTACTCCATTAACGCTATTCAGAAAAACTTGTATGTAATAAACTAAAATACCAAAATAGTATTTTCTCATTATAACTTGATTAATTGTGTTGCATAGAATCCTTCTTAATTTTATAGTTATATGTAGTTATTTTTTTACCTATTAACTTTTAATGGAATGAAAGTGATCAAAGATGATTCATAAAGAGGGCTAAAGATGAGAGGGAAAAAGAGATTCAACTTTTCAGTGTACTAGGAAATTAAAATCATAAAGGAGTTGTGAAGTGACTTATGGATCATTTACTGTTTAAAAATTGCAAACATTCTGTAAATTAAATTCCCTCAGTGCTCCACACTCACCATATTTTCAAAAAGGGCAAATATACAGATCTTATCTTTTCTAAGATAGAAAAACTCTTACAGAAATTTCAAGTTGTAAGAAATTTCTGTGTCAAAATCTTACGTAACATATAGACATTTAATTGAGGATATTAATTTCTGTACTCTAGATGCTGACACATAACCATTTAACATTCATGTCAGTGACAGATATTTATTTCACCCTGCAAGCTATAACATATAAAAATTTAATTATGGATATTCATTTCCTTCTTTTAGCCTTGATATATACCCATTTAACTATCACATCATAGATACATATATTTTCACCAATGCAAGCTGTGAAATGTTAAAATTAAACTGCGGACAGCCATTGCCTTGTTCTAGTTCCAGGCACATAAAAACCAGGCACCAAATTATAGACAAACAGATATTTTACTGTCATATACTTTTATTAAATGATATTTTCAATCATTAGTAAGTGAATATTTAATCTTTCAAAGGATAACTATAACTATAAATTTATATATGATGAATTATTGAACAAACAAATGAAACAAAAATGATTTAATACATCAAAAATAAAGCTTAAAATAGATTAACTTTTTGTAAAAATGAAGCATGTGTTATAAAATGTCAAGCCATAGAAAAAAGCACACAAAGTTAAAACTTCACACCAAAATTCTAATACTTGAAGATAGTCTCTGACAAAATTCACTTACGTTGTAAAGAATATCTCTCTACTGCACATAAAGAGATGCAAAGATAGAGATAGGTAGATAGAGATGGTAGATAGATAGATAGGTAGATGATAGATGGTAGATAGATAGATAGAGGCAGAGAAACATATAGATATAGAAAAACAAAAAGACTGTTGCTTTAGAAAAAATGATTAAAATGCCATTGAGTTTAAACAAAAAAAATGAAGCTGAAGACAAGGTGCAGAAATTAATGAATTTCAGATAAACCTTGTTTTACACAAAGATATAGTTACTATAAACTCTATTTAAATGTAGAAAACACACCCAAACTGTGTGGCTGCTCACTGGCTCACCAGAGAGCGCGTTATAATTACTGATGCCTGAGTCTCACTTCCATAGGTTCTGATTTAATTGGTCTAAGAGGACGCAGCTGGATTATCAGGAGTTTTAAAGTGATTCTAAAGTGAAGGCAGAGTTGAGAAACACTGCTCTAAAGCAGGGAAAGCTATAGTGAAAATCTGGAGTTACGTAAAGTTAGAAAAAGTTGTAAATCTTGTAATTTTAAACACCTTTCAACAGTATCAAATTATACAACAACATAAAAGAAAAGAAATTAGCAGATTTACCCTTCTATTATTAATTTCTCACCTCCCAAGTATTTTTTTACTTTATTGACTAGGAATGAAATATATGTATATAATCAAAGAATTCCTATAGTTGTTTAATCTTAGTTATTGGAATTGGTTCAATGACACAAAAATCCTTTCGGTATGGTTTCCTCTTCCCCCTTTGCTTTTAATCATATCTTGAATGGCTGAATTTAATTGTTGTTTTCTTTCCATCCTTAGATCTATTCATGCAACCATTTATATATTTATCTCATGTATTTATGCTATAATTTCTTAAGTTAGAGTTGTTGGAAATAAAATTCTTGGTTTACACTGTTTATCAAAACATTGTAGGTTTTACTTTACAGTTTACATTATAACCTTTGAATATTGCTGTAGAGAAATATGAAGTAAACCAGAATTTTTCCTGTTTTGAGTGACCTTTTTTTTGCCTGTTCATATGTTCATAAATCTTCTTTCTTCATTAAGGTCTAGAACCTTAATCTCATGATGTTTATAATCATGTTCTTTTTTCTGGTAAATGATACTTCAGTATGACGTGTCTCAAGGATTTATTTCAACCAATGTTTCTATTTTAATTCCTCGTGTGTTTGTGTCTGTATGTTTCTATTTTGTTTTGCTTTCCATTATAACCAATTATGCACATAATGAATTTCATTTGTCTTCAATATCTATAATTTTAAAAGAGATTCTTGCTTCTTTGTGAAGCAAAGAATAAGCAAAAGAGCTTGCATGGAAAACAATAGAGAAATGACAAGCAATAACTCCTTCTACTCAGGCCAATAAGTGGAATTTCCTAGAATCTAAGAAGCTCTCTGAGAGCTTCTTTTGTATTCCCCTATTGCGAGGTAATCATTATCCTGAATATTATGTTAAATTCATTAAATTTCTCTATAGGATTATTATATATATTTTCATTCCTAAGCACTATATAAAAATTTTGAACTATGTAAATAAATTCATTCCAGATATATTCATTTATGATGTTTCTTTTGCTCAAAGTTATGTTTTTGAGATGAAGGTATGCTAATAAATGTACTTTATCTATTGTGTAAATATTTCACATATTTTTAAAATATGTTTAACTCATGATGGACATTCCAATTTTTTCCAAATATTTTAGAAGAAGGCTGTTATAAACTTTCTCACATATATTTTCTGGGCCATGTATATGAATCATTAAGGGTAAACATAACGTAATAATATATGATGATGTTCACTTTACTGAGTAATGTCAAATTTTTTAAAACAGTCTTTTAAAATTTTTACTCCCCCAAACAGGAGATAAGAATTACATATATATCATATATCATATATCTTATATATCCTCACCTACATTTTACTTTCTCTAACTTTTTTTTAACAATCTGGTACATGTAACATAATATAAAATTATGGATTTAGTTTTCCTCTTGGGTTACTAATTTTACTAAAATGATCTTGTTTTGTTTTGATTAAAATACCACAACTTACCTATTTCCATTGCAAAGTAAGTTTGTATGTATGTATGAGTTTGTTGCTAGGTTCTGTATGCTATTGTTTTGGTCATTTTATAGTCCTGTATCAGTACCAACTTCGTTAGATTTGTCCTTATATACTTATACTTTTAAACAATTATAAAAGCTGAAAGCAAATAATAAGGCCTTGAATAAAATTATAAGGACTTCAAGTCCTTACCTGAGATGATAGGAAATTATTTGAGGGTTTTACGGAGAGGAATGATAATCTGATTTAAATTTTAAAACAAGAATTTAGAATAGACTAAATCTCTTCTAACTCACAAAAAAGGGAGAATAGAATTACAGGGAGTCAGGGAAGAAGCATGAAATGTATGGAGTCTGATTTAAAAGTTTTGAAAATAACTCAGACAGAAAAATACAGAATGACTCTTGTTGGTAAAGACAGTGGGATTTTTTTGAAAGAAAAAAATTGAGCATAGTCCCAATTTTTCACTTTTTTTCTTATTTATTTATTTATTGCCTAAGTAATTAGAAATATTAGGTTACCATTTTCTGAGATAAAGGAGAGTCCATGAAGATAAAGTTGAAATGAAGGAAATCTAAGTTTAATTTTGGATCTCTTAAGTACGAGGTGTTTATTTTATATACACATGGCTGTGCTGAGTAATCAGATATTCAAGTCTGAAGCCTAGTGATAGATGCTGGCTTAAAATATAAATTTGGAAATAACCAGAGAATGAAAGATATTAATGTTCTAGTACTGATGAGGTCAACAAAATAGAAAAAAAAGTACATCTGAAGAGTAGTTTTGGAGCCTGTCAACACTGATAGTTCTAGACATGGAATAGCCATCAGTAGAGACTGAGAAAGAATACTCACAAAGCAAGAGGAGAACCAGGAGTATGTGATCTCCTGGCTGACAAAAAAAGAAAGTGCTGCAACAGGGAAGTAGGGATCTACTGGGGTCAATGCTGCTAAGTAACATTAAATCTGACAAGTGACCTTTGAATTTGTTAGGACACAGATCATTGATGGTCATCATTACAGCTGTGTTAGTGGAGGCAAAAGCCTGGATGGAGTAAGTACAAGGGAAAACTGAAGAAGAAAAGACAGAGAAAATGTGTGTAAAAAATTCTTTTGAGTAGTAATGTTATAAAGAGGAAGTAAGAAGTTGGATGTAAGCTAGTGGGGGAATTAGGATCAAAAGATGCTTTTAGTTTGTCGGTGTTTTTAAACACGGTAGAAATGATCACATGTTTGCTTGCTTATTGAAAGATAAGAATAGAGAAACTCCGAAGATGCAGTAGATAATGGGAATAACAGAAGGAGTGGTGCCTTTGATTAGTCAAGAAGAGATGGAATCTAGTGTGCAAGTGCAGAGTTTGGCCTTTCCTGGGACTCATCACCATTCATCCACAGTAACACAGGCACAGGCAGAGAATGTGGGTACAGTGCAAGGAGATGAGAGCATGGGAATTTGTAGAAATTGTGTTCTTATCCCTTCCATTCACTATCTAAAAGAAAACAAGTAGTTCAGTTGTAAGTGACAATAGGGGAGGATTTGTATGTATATAAAAAAAATAAAATTATACTATGCAATCACCTAAGACACTAGAATAGTTAATATTTTCTCAAAATATATGTCTTCTGGGCAATGCTCGGGGTTGTTTGGATGACCACCTCTTCACTCTGTTGCATAGGGAGGGATTCCTGCCCTAAATAGGATGAGAGGGTTGAACATAGAACATCTGACCCTGCATGGACAAGGTTAACAGCAGTTTATTAGTCACTTTTACTCGTAGGCTGGGGGAAGACCAGGAGGCATGCAGGCTACACAGGGGTTACACTGAGGAACAGAGTAAACAAGCAGGGATTGTGGGAGGCTGGCTTTGTAGTAACAAGAGGGTGGGTGACACCTGGTTCCTGCAGGAAGATGTGACTGGCTTGTTTGAATAATTTCATGAACTAGTGGGAAAGTGAAACACATTAGGTTGAGGATGATCTGGCTGATAGTGGAACTAGCTGAGTGGAGAGCCTTTTGCCGATGGATAGAGGGCATATTTGGTGAAAGTGGGTAACTTGTGGCTGAGACTTTGAGGCTCTGTGCTGCTCAAAGATGTCAAGATAGCACTAAATATTGAATCTTAATTTTTGGACTTATGCCACAATGGCCACAGTGGTTAGCAGTGAATTTAATATCATACTAGTCAAAATATTTGCACACTTTTTGTTCCACCAGCTGTATTTATTTCTCTTATATTGTCATCTTTAAATGCCCATGACTATTCCTTAGACTTTTTAAGAGGAACATTTTATCTAAAATATCTATGAAATTATCTGTAACTTTTTCATTACAGTCTTGTTGTGTTTCTATGGATAATTTTCCCCAAATTCCTTCCTGATTCTTCTCACTCTGCTCATCCCCCGCAGTCCACAAGATGCCTTTGTTTTGATTGGTATCTTTGAAAGAGTTCTATATACTTCATCAAATAGTGTTGGTTTGGAAGGAGGAGGAAGTAGGCTGGGATGGCCCACAACCTCTGCTTTCTCATGTTCTTTCAAACACGTACTTGCCAAGTCTATTATTGCTTTAGGGATACGCCTTCCCCTCAGTTTTTATGATTTTGCAAGTCTATTTTACTCACAGCAATGAGCAATCTCATATGTGTCACAGTCGTTTATATAGTAATGGAGCCCATTCACTCAATCGCCACACTTTTCACAAAAGGCAAAAGACTAGGGAGAGATAATAGAGATGTTAAGTATAATATAATAAGCATAGAGTCTCCTTCAGTTCCAACTCCTCTATTACCTTGCAGTTTGAATTGAGCCTCTCTGCACCTGGGGAACCTGGTCCATAGCCCTAGGCTCATCCTCCTAATCAAAGGATCAGTGAGAGAAATTTATGTTGGTGAAAATTTCAAGAAAATTAGAATCCTTTTAGAGGCATAGGTCACATATGTTAACTCTTAAGTTGCTGACTCACTTTGGTATAGACACAGTATGTGGCTATGGCAATGTCTTTGCTCCGTCACAAATTGTGTTTTTCCCTTTCTCTCTTTTTTTCATCTGTTCTCATTGGTGTTTATGGAAGAAGAATGGGAAAGGTATTTCTATACTCCTCTCTTTAACTGGAGCTGAATTTCTATCTACAGATAAAATTTGTTTTAAATTGTGAATGAAAACAATTTAAGTGGAAAATAAAGGTGGAGAAAGAGTTAAACTTTTTTTAAATGTCTATAACTTTCTAAGTACTGTCAAGAATGGCCCTCAGCAATGTCAGCAAAACTGGCAGAGTAAGGATTTCCAAAATCTCTTCTTCATAAAAGCAATAAGAAAACTGGCAAACATTGTCACAATAAATTATTACATAATGCTAGAAATTCACCAAAGACTTAGAGCAACCCAGGGAGCATTTATTTAAGAAAAACAGCTTAATCTCTGTAAGAAGAGTGAACTTTGTGGTGCTTTAACTTTCAATACTCCCTATGCTTGCTCTCCAGTTCCATGATAGCCTAGGAAACTAACAGGCATTCACAGTGAAAACCAGCACCTGAAAGCCACTGGTGGGAGCAGAACAAGATTGGAGCTCCTTTAAAGCCTCATTCTGAGAGAATTAATAATATTTGACTTTTCTGGTGGGTTCCCTGGAAGACCTCACTTGCAAGGATGTGTGAATTTGACATAACTCCAAGCTTTCCCAGTGTGAAAAGCCTTTTTCTTGGGAAGAAGGGGCATTAAAAACAATTAAAGGTAATTGTTTAACTTTGTGGCTTCCTGAGGTGGTGAATAAGGTTGGAGAAAACAATAGACTAATCAAAATGTTAAAAGGAAAAGTTGGGAAATGAGACATACACAATGTCTTTGAAAAACTCTGACATATTCCTTGGAATCTGAAAGGCCATACACGTGCATAGGGCTGTGAGCAAGCATGCCCAAGGCTGTGCACAGACTTAAGAAAGGCCTGAGAATGAGGCTCTGCACAAGTAGGAAGTGAAGGTTAAGACATTGTTGTCAATTCCCTGGCTGAGTGTTGGAGGCATGCTCCAGTATATATGTAGAGCCTTTTAGCAAGCTCTGGGGGACTTATTGGTACTAGGTGTTTACGGAAATCTCTGTCCAATAATTAGATTACTGTTAAGCTACCCAAGCAGAGACTTCAGGCCACACACAACAAAAAAATACTGACTTTACAAAATTAGATAAGAAAAATTATGGTAATTAAACTATGTATTATTGGCACAAGAATAGACATGTAAATCAATGCAGTAAAATTGAGAGTCTAGAAATAAACCCATGTATCCCTGGTCAAGTGATTTTTGACAAGGATGCTAAGAAAATTCTATGGGAGAAAGTACAGTCTTTTTAACAAGTGGTGCTGAAACTGGATATTCACATGCAAAATGAATAATTTGTACCTCTACCTGACATTATATAAAATTTTAACTCAAAATGGATCAAAGAGCTAAATGTAAGAGCTAAAACTATAAAAGCCTTATAAGAAAACCTAAAGGTAAATCTTCATAGATGTAAATCTTTAGAACTGTGGAGTGGGCAATGGTTTCTTAGATATGACACTGACACATAAAACACAAGCAACCAAAGAAGAGATAGATAAAGTGGACTTCATAAAAATTAAAAACTTTTTTCCTATGAAGAACATTATCAAGAAAGTAAAAAGACAACTCAAAAAATGGGAGAAATATTTGAAAATCATACATCTCATGAGGATCTAGTATCTTGAATATATACATAATTCTTACAGTTCAACAAGAAAATAACAAATAACTCGATTTTTTTAAATGTACAAAGGATTTGGATAAGAATTTCTCCAAATAAGATGTACCAATGGCAAGTAAACACGTGAAAAGATGCTTAACATCATTAAGAAATTGTAAATCAACAAATAATATATCACTCACAGCCACTAGGTTGGCTATAATGAAAAAAGACATATGATAACAAGTGTTGGAGAGCATGTGGAAAAATTTGAATCCTTACACATTACTGGAGAGAATATAAAATGGACGTCCACCTGGAAAAGAGTTTGACAGTTCCTCCAAAAGTTAAACATAGGGATATCATATGGCACAGCAATTCTACTACTAAATATATACCCAAAGGAATTGAAAGTATATGTTCACTAAATAAAACTTGCATATGAATGTCCACAGCTGCATTATTCATAATAAATAAAAAGCGGAAACAACCCTAATGTCCATCAACTGGTCAATGAATAAAAAAAGTGTGACATATCCACGCAATGGAATATTTGCCAGCCATAAAAGTGAATGAAGTACTGAAATGTGCTCCAACACAAGTGAATACTAAGCTAAGTGAAGAAGTCAAACACAAAAGGCCACATGTTTTATGAGCCATTCTTATGAAATATCCAGAATAAACAAATTCATAAAGACAGAAAGCAGATTAGGGATTGCTAGGGGCTGGAAGGAAGATGGAATTGGGAATGATTGCCAATGGATATAGATATTCTTTTTGTATAATATAAATGTTCTGGAATTAGATAGTGGGGATGGTCACAGAGCCCTGCGACTATACCAAAAACCATTGGACTGTACACTTTTAAAGGCTGAATTTTTACGGCATGTGAATTATATCCTAAATGAACAATAAAATAATGCATCCAGATAAAATCAATGGCTACTAAAACTATGAGGTGAAAGGTTAATGAGGAATTTTTTAATAGATGGATCTGTCTGACAATCTCTGAACATTATTCAAAGTAGGACAAACATACCTTAAGTGCCTCCTGATATAATGCACTGGGAAAAACATAACCCATTTAAGAAACATTCTTTTTAAAAGAATTGAACTTGAATTTGTCAACTCTATGACCACCAGTTTTCAGGAAATATGAAAGATTGAGAAGCATGTTAAATAGCACCAGAAGAATACAAGAAATCAAATCAAGAAAGTGGAGAATTCTACAAGAAAGTGACTCAATTTCTTTAATAAGTAAGTGGTTTGAAGTGAAGGGACTGGGAATACAGATTCATGGAGACCTAAGATGTAAGAAACATAAAAATTTGAACAAGAAAAAAAACATTTTTCAGACAAGCTAGGAAAATGTGCACAGATTGGACATTAGAAGATACTAAGAAATTATCATACCTCATAAAATTAACAGTAATTCCTTAATATCATCTAACGCTAAATCTGTGTAAATTTGCACAGACTTGACTCTGAGTGACAATGGGCTCTTGGGATTCATAATACTATTTCTTCCCCTTTCACGTATGTTTTAAAATTTCCATAATACAGAAGTTTTATTAAAAAATAAACATAATACTCAGCAGCAATGGGTTAATATTAATAAGTTCATCCACTGATCTGGGACTCTTTAACTGGAGAAGGCATTACTGATTCAGCAGGAAGATTTGGGGCTTTGAGTCAGAAAGGCCTAGGTCTGAATATGACTCTCACGTATAAGCACTATTACCTTGGGCAAGGTACTTACTGTTCTGCATCTGTTTTCCCATCTGTGAACAAGGATAGGATTACCTACTTCAGAAGGGTTTTGGAGGAACAAGTGAGATGTTATATATAAAAGGGTCATCACTTTATAGTGCCTGGCGTAGAATAAATGCTCTATAAATGTCAACTAACTTAAACCTGGGCGTGAAAGCAGTGACCTCTACTGAACCTGATTTCTAAAAAGAAGTTATGTTTGTTTTCAATTCTATGTTAATTCTCACAAAAGAAGGCCAATTAATAGTCATTCCCTAAGTCCTCATGCATCTCCGTACTGTATTCGGGAAACCAAAATATCTAATTCACAATATTTGAAAGTAAATTAATTTCCAATGGTTACAAGTTCTTAAAGGGGCTGCTTGATAAAAGATATGCCTATTTTGAACAAAATCATTGATGGTAAAAATGCCAAGAAGCTTATTTCTGAAGAAGAAAAGCATGCATTTTAAGATACTTGAGAGGAAAGAAATAAAACTCAAACTCTTATATTCATTAACGGTAAACTCAAGACAGATTTTTGAAAATGTGTTCCTGTATGAGATTAGCTCTCTTTCAACTAAATTCCAGACACTATACCTAAACTTTTATAAGCATTCTTACTTTACTTCAACTTCCTTGTTCCCAACTTTGAATCATTTATCACATTGTTTCCAAGAGCCAGGAGCCATTCAGATAGTTTTTATTTTAAAACTATGAATCGTTTTCTTACATATAGATTGCATTTCTCACTGTAGAGGATAAAGAGAAGGGACGTGATCCCAAGATTCAAATTGTATAATCTCCTCTTCTTTATGGCTTGCTATTATCTTTGTCAATGATTGTCACTCTATTTTCTTCGTAATCAATAACATACGTAGTTTTATATTCCCCAAGTCTTTACAGCTCTATTTCTGTTTATTTTCCTCTAATATTTGACAGAAAGTTGGAATATATTCCTTGTGGAAAAAAGCAGTCTTCAACAATTTTTTATGTGTATACTTTCTTTATCTTTACATATTTGCTAGCAAATGTCATGACTTTTGTGATTTCTCTGAGGAAAAATATTTTCCCTGGTACACTTCTGCTTCTCATATTTTGGGAGCCTAACTGAATAAATCATGGAAGTTCAGCTTATAACTGGGGAAACTAAATTGATTTAAGCATTCCATTAGTCCTTATCCTGACCCTGAAATTACTTAGTAATATAAAATTAAATACACTTAAACTAAATATAGTTTCAAATCAGTTTTCTGTTTATTATAAAATTAATAGAAGCTAATCATAAAAAATGAAATAAAATCATTTAGACTGAAACAAAAAAAGAAAATAGAATAAAAGCTACATTTTCCTTACCAACTCATCAATCTTTTCAACCAGAAATGTGTATGTGTGTTATTTTAAAGCAAAATACTATATGTATTACTGTACCACCTGCTTTCCATTAACAGCATACTTTAGTGATATTTCCATATCAGGACAGATAGATGTGAATCATTTGCTTTAAAGGCTCTACAGTATTCCAATTTAAAACTGTACTATGATTAATTAGACCTATTTAGATAAGTTTATTTTTATTCACAGATTGATGATATTGAAGACAATGCGACCATAAATATCCTTCAATTTATTTCATGGCAAAGTAGTGTATCTTCTTAGATTGATGGATTGCTAATGTAAACATTATATTTATGTCCAAATCTGCTTCCAAGATGTTTGCCCCAGTTGACACTAACACCAACAAAATTACCAGTATCTGCTTTCTCATATCTTAGCAAACACTTGGTTTTACGAAATGTATGCAAATTTTATTTTACTCTGATAGGTAAAAGTATTTTGGAACTTTATTTCACATATTTTTTCAGATTATAAGTGAGATAAAGCATTTTCACACATTTGAGGGATCTTTATTTTTATTTTGTTTAATTTTGTAATTTTTCTGTGTCCTGCCTATTAATATCTTTTTCACATTTTTTCTTTGTTATTTTTTTCTAATGGATTTATATAACAACAAAGTTGAAGGAATTAGCCTGTTTTTTCTAGGAGGTATTGCAATTACTCCCTCCAGATTGTCATTTCAAGACTGAATTTATTTATCAGATTTCTTTCATATTTGAAGTCTGTTTTTGTTTTTAAATATTTTTTGAGTTGTATGTGTGCAACTTTTGTCTAATTTATTAAAGCTGTTAGGTCCTATGTAGAATAAATGGCCTTTTTCATTAACGGTTGTTTTAAAAATTAAAAGTTCAGTCAAATTTAATCTTATTACTTTTTTGGCTTCATTTAAAATTTTTTCTGAAATGTTCCTCATTGCAAGAATATTTTTAAATGTTGCCATATTAATTCTGGTACTTCTCTGCTTTAAAAAGAAAGTTTCCAAAGAACTAGATATTTTTCATAAATTACATTACTAAATATGTTTATGTCTATTTCTGTATTCTCCATATTGTTTCATTTAGCTATATGTCTATTCTGTGCAGACACTTCACTGTTTTAATTACTGTGGATTTAGAATAGATTTTAATATTTTCTAATGCTGTTTTGCTTTCATTGTCTTCCTTTTGCATAAGTTACTTGGCTTTTCTCTTGTGCTTATATTTCCAAGTGTGCTAAAGCAGCAGTTGGCAAACTTGAGGACAAAACTTGGAAAATGATCTACCAAGGCAGCTTTTTAGGGACCAAAGAGAAGAAAGCATATTTGAGTGACCCTGAGATTTAGTACTGCTTTTAACTTTATTTTTTTAATTAATTTTTTATTGAGGTAACATTATTTTATAACGTTATGTAAATTTCAGGTGTACATCATTATATTTTGATTTCGGTGTAGACTACATCATGTTCATCACCCAAAGACTAATTACCCTCCATCACCTTACCCGTGTGCCCAGTCATCCCTTTCATTCTCCCCCCTCTCCTCCGGTAACCACCAATCTAATCTCTGTATCAATCTGTTTGTTTATTGTTGTTGTTTTTATCCCCTATTTATGAGTGAGATCATATGATACTTGAATTTTTCTGTCTAACATTTCACTTGGCATAATACCCTCAAGGTCCATCCATGTTGTCACAAATAGCAAGATTTCATCTTTTTTTATAGGTGAGTGGTATTCCCTTGTGTATCTATACCACATCTTCTTTATCCATTCATCCCTTAATGGGCCCTTAGGTTTCCAAGTCTTGGTTACTGTGAGCAATGCTGCAATGAACACAGGAGTGCATGTATCTTTACGCATTCATGTATTCATTTTCTTTGGATAAATACCCAGCAGTGGAATAGCTGGATCATATGGTAGGTCTATTCTTAATTTTTTGAGGACACTCCAAGCTGTTTTCCATAGTAGCTTCACAAGTTTGCACTCCCACCCGCAGTGTATGACAGTTCTCTTTTCTCCACATCCTCTCCAACACTTTTTGTTTTCTGTCTTGTTAATTATAGCCACTCTGATTGGAGTGAGGTGATATCTTATTGTAGTTTTGATTTCCATTTCCCCAATAAATAGCGATGTTGAACATTTTTCGATGTGAGTGTTGGCCATCTGTATATATTTTATGGAGAAATGTCTGTTCAGATCTTTTTCCAATTTTTTAATTGGGCTGTTTGTATTTTTGTTATTGAGATGTACGAGTTCTTCATATATATTAGATATTAATGCCTTTTCATATATATGGTTTGCAAATATCTTCTCCCAATTGTTAGGCTGTCTTTTTGTTTTGTCGATGGTTTCCTTTATTGAGAAGAAGATTTTTAGTCTGATGTAGTCCCATTTGTTTATTTTTTCTTTTGATTCCTTTGCCTGGTCAGACACAGTATTTGAAAATATGCTGCTAAAATCGATGTTGAAGAGGAGACATGATATTCAGAAGATATTCCTAAGACTGATGTCAAAAGATGTACTGCCTACATTTTCTTCTAGAGTTTTATGGTTTCAGGTCATACATTCAAATCCTTAATCCATTTTGTGTTTATTTTTGCATATGGTGTAAGATAACGGTCTACTTTTATGCTTTCGCATGTGGATGTCCAGTTTTCCCCACATCATTTATTGAAGAGACTTTTCTTTCTCCATTGTATGTTCTTGCTCTCTGTCAAAAATTAGCTGTCCATAGATGTGTGAGTTTATTTCTGGTATCTGGTTTCTGTTCCATTGATCTGTGTGTCTATTTTTGTGCCAGTATTATGCTCTTTTGATTACTATAGCTTTGCAGTATATTTTGAAATCAGCAGGTGTGATACATCCAGCTTTGTTCTTTTTCTCAGGATTGCTTTGTCTAATCGAGGTCTTTTGTTGTTCCATATAAATTTTAGGATTCTCTGTTCTATTTCTGTGAAAAACATCACTGGAACTTAGATAATGAGTGCGTTGAATCTGTAGATTGCTTTAGGAAGTATGGACGTTTTAACCATGTTAATTCTTCCAATCCAAGAGCATGGAATATCTTTCCATTTCTCTGTGTCTTATTCAGTTACTATCAACAGTGTTTTATAGTTTTGAGTATACAGGTCTTTCAGCTCTTTGGATAAATTTATTCCTGGGTATTTTATTTTTTTTTTGCAATTGTAAATGGGATTATTTTCTTAATTTCTCTTTCTGCTAGTTCGTTTTTAGTATATAGAAATGCAACTGATTTTTGTATGTTGATTTTGTATCCTGCAACCTTACTATATTCATTTACTATTTCTAAAAGGTTTTTGGTGAATTCTTTAGGGTTTTCTATATATAAAATCATGTCATCTGCAAATAATGAAAGTTCCACTTCTTCCTTTCCAATTTGGATCCATTTTATTTATTTTTCTTGCCTGATTGCTCTGGCTAGGATTTCCAATCCTATGTTAAAAAACAGTAGCAAAAGTGGACATCCCTATCTGGTTCTTGTTCTTACAGGGAGAGATTTCAGCTTTTCTCAGTTTAGTATGATATTAACTGTGGGTTAGTTCATATATGGATGGCCATTATTATCTTGAGATACTTTCCATCTAAGCCTATTTTATTCAGAGTTTTTGTCATAACTGGATGTTGCATCTTGTCAAATGCTTCTCTGCATCTATTGAGATAATCATGTGATTTTCATTCTTCATTTTGTTAATGTAGTATATCACACTAATTGATTTGCAAATGTTTAACCATCTCTGCATCCCTGGAATAAATCCCACTTGATCATGGTTTATGATCTTTTTAATGTATTGTATTCGATTTGCTAGTATTTTTGGGGGGATTTTTGCGTTAATGTTCATCAGTGATATTGGCCTGTAATTTTCTGTTTCTGTGTTGTCCTTATCTAGTTTTGGTATCAGGGTAATGTTAACCTCATAGAATGAGATAGTAAGCGTCCCTTCCTCTTCAAATTTTAGAAAAGTTTGAGAAGGATAGGTACTAAGTCTTCTTTGAATGTTTGGTGGAATTCTCCAGGGAAGCCGTCTGGTCATGGACTTTTATTTTTGCAGAGGTTTTTGATTGCTATTTTGATCTGCTTGCTGGTGATTGGTCAATTCAGCTTCTCTATTTCTCCTTGATTCTGTTTTGGAACGTTGTTTGATTCTAGGAATTTATCCATTTCTTCTAGATTATCTAATTTGTTGGCATATAGCTTTTTGTAGTATTCTCTTATAATCTTTTGTATTTCTGAAGTGTCCGTTTTAATTTCTCCTCTTTCATTCCTGATTTTATTTATTAGAGCCTTCTCCCTTTATTCTTGCTGAGTCTAGCTAAAGGTTTTTCAATTTTGTTTATCTTTTCAAAGAACCACCGCTTAATTTCATTGATATTTTTCTATTGGTTTTTTTAGTCTCTATTTCATTTATTTCGGCTTTGATTTTCATTATTTCCATCCTCTACTGATTTTTGGCTTTGTTTGCTCTTCTTTTTTTTGTTCCTTTAGGCACACTCTTAGATTGCTTATTTGAGATTCTTCTCATTTGTTGAGGTAGGCCCGTATTGCTATAAACTTCCCTCTTGAACCACTTTTGCTGTATCCCATATATTTTGACATGTTGTATTTTGGATTTCATTTGTCTCCAGGTATTTTTTTTATTTATCCTTTGATTTTTTTTATTGACCCAATAATTGTTCAGTAGCATTTTGTTTAATCTCCACATATTTGTCGCTTTTCTTCCTGTAGTTGAATTCTAGTTTCATACCATTGTTGTCAGAAATGATGCCTGGTGTTATTTAAATCTTTTTAAATTTATTGAGGTTTGTTTTGTGGCCTAATATGTGATCTATCCTGGAGAATGCTGCATCTACATTTAAAAAGATTCTGTATTCTGTGCGATTTGGATGGAATGTTCTGTATGTGTCTGCTAAGTCCATCTGGTCTAATGTGTCCTTTAAGCCCAATGTCTCCTTATTGATCTTCTGTTTGGATGATCTATCCATTGGTGTAAGCGGAATGTTTAAGTCCACTACTATTATTGTGTTATTGTGTATTTCTCCTTTTATGTCTGTTAATAATTGCTTTATATATTCAGGTGTTCCTATGTTGGGTGCATAGAGATTTACTAGTGTTATATCTTCTTGTTGGATTGTTCCCTTTATTATTATGTAGTGCTCTTCTTTGTCTCTTGTTTCAGTTTTTTTTTTAAGTCTATTTTGTCTGATATAAGTATTGCTATCCCAGCTTTCTTTTCATTGTCATTTGCATGGAGTATCTTTTTCTATCCCTTCCCTTTCTGTTTGTGAGTGTTTTTAGGTCTGAAGTATGTCTCTTATATGCAGCATATATACAGGTCTTGTTTTTTTATCTGATCAGCCATGTCTTTTGATTGGAGCATTTCATCCTTTGACATTTTTTTTCTTTTTCTCCCCAAAGCCCACCAGTACATAGTTGCATATTTTTAGTTGTGGGTCCTTCTAGTTATGGTATGTGGGGTGTCACCTCAGCATGGCTTGGTGAGTGGTGCCATATCCGTGCCCAGGATCTGTACCAGCAAAATCCTGGGCCACCAAAGTGGAGTTCATGCACCTAACCACTTGGCCATGGGACTGGCCCCAGTCCATTGACTTTTAAAGCAGCTACTGATATGTATGTACTTATTGCCATTTTGTTACTTTTTTTCTGAGTGTTTTAATAGTTCTCTGTTCTTTTCTTCTCTTGCTCTCTTCCCTTGTAGTTAAATGGCTTTCTTTAGTATTATGTTTGGGTTCCTGTCACTTAATTTTTTGTGTATTTATTATGGGTTTCTGGTTTGTGATGAGCGTGAAGTTCATATATAATAACCTACATAAATGGCAATCTATATTAAGTTGATGGCCTTTTAAGTTTCTCCTCTTTCTAAAAGCTCCACTCTTTACTCCCATCCTCCCACATTTTATGTTTTTGATATCATATTTAACCTATCTTCTTGTGTGTGTATCCACTAACCTCTTATCATGGAAACAGATAGTTTTAGTACTTCTGTCTTTTGACCATATTAGCTTCACAGGTGATTGATCTGCTACCTTTACTGTATATTTGCCTTTACCAGTGATTTTAATTTTTTGTGATAATTTTCTCCTTATTTGTGATCTTTTCTTTCCATTTAAATAAGTCTCTTTAGCATTTCTTGTAAGACTGGTTTCTTTGTGATAAAGTCCTTTAGTTTTGCTTGTCTGGAAAACTAGTTTTTTTCTCCTTCCATTCTGAATGATAACCTTGCCAGGTAGAGCATTCCTGGCTGTAGATTTCTTCTGTTAAGCACTTTAAATATATTGTGCCCCTCCTTTCTAGACTGTACAATTTCTGATGAGAAGTCAGCTGATAGTATTATGTAGTTTTCTTTATATGTAACATGTTGCTTTTCTCTTGCAGCTTTTAGGATCCTCTCTTTGTCCTTAATTCTTGACATTTTATTTATAATGTGTCTTGGTGTAGGCCTCTTTGAGTTCATCTTGTTTGTTTGGTGCTCATCTCCTACATATCCAATAATTCAATCCATGGGTGATGTAGCTTTTTAAAAAATTTATTTATTTATTTATTTATTTATTTATTTATTTGTAAGGAAGATTAGCCCTGAGCTAACATCTACTGCCAATCCTCCTCTTTTTGCTGAGGGAGACTGGCCCTGAGCTAGCATCCGTGCCCATCTTCCTCCTCTTTATATGTGGGATACCTACCACAGCATGGATTTTGCCAACCAGTGCCATGTCCACACCCGGATCCAAACCAGCAACCCTGGGCTGTCGAAGTGGAACATGCAAACTTAACCACTGTGCCACTGGGCTGGCCCTGGAAGATTAAATGATTTAATAGAGGAAAAGTCCTTAGTGCTAAACACATAGAAAAGTTCAGTAAGTAAGCTGCTACTATTATGAGGAAAAATAAAAAAATGTGACCATCGCTTAGAGAAACTTGGTAAATTAATTTAATTTAACGCAACCTGTTAGAAACAAAAGAGCTAAATTACAAAGTAAATATATTACTCAAAATGTAGATTTATCCTAATAAATATTAGACATCAAAGTGAAATAGAGCAATATTCACAGAGTTTTGAGGTCACCTAAATATAATAGTTATATAGGTCACCTATTAATAGCTCTATTCTAACTAATATGTCTTTTATGTATGAATGTAGTAGAAATACAGCCTCAGATTACTTTTTAAAAAATCATGTGTACTTTTTCTAAATGGGATGCATGGGGTATGACTTGCTAAAGAACATATTCAAACTCCTACAAAGTAATCAAAACAAAGAACTAGAATTTTTTAAAAATCATACTAATTATTTTTATGAAAATACTTAAATACAAATTACATCATAAATAAAAATGTGCTCTAAACTTGCAAGATTAATAAAAAAATTAAAAATACATGTAGCAAAAGCAAGAAAACAAATAAGTAAAGAAACAGAAGAAGTCAGCTTATAGAAATAATAATCAGCCAATCTATAATGACATAAAGATTAATGAGCTCTTTAAGATTGGAAACCCTACTCAATTCTTTCATATGCTATTTATCAAGAAGAAATCACTCAATATAAGCAAAGATAAGCAAGGAAAATGTAAGCATAAAATAAGCAGATATTTTAATATCAATATAGAACATACAATAGAATGCAATAGCATCACTTGAAATGAGTGGTGTTGTTTTATTGAAGAAATGTTCAATCCACAATGGAAAGTATTTATTTTCAGTCTCAAGTTATACAAAACAGATATCACTAATTACAGTGAAGAAGTAGACAGAATCAAAATATAATTGGAATTTCCTGAATGTCTTTCTCATTCTGAATAGATTAGATCCAGGAATAAAAACATAGAGAATATAAATATTTAAACTTCATTTAAAAGATTGATGTCAAAATTCACATCTTATAAATAATAGCTTTCTTTATAAGAACTCATGTAATAATAGTAAATGTTTCTATGTATCGGAAAGTTATAAGTAGTGGTCATTTTAGGATAAATGTTTGATGAAGATATAGTTAAAAATGTAATTACATGTGTGATTGATAAATGAAAGTGAATTTAAAACTTTATGGAACTGTTATAATTTATGGAAGACAAACAATAGGATCATAGCAATATAGGTAGAATATGTTTGTGTACATGTGTATATGTAAGTCCACATACTTATTTATGTCAGAGGCATTTAAAAAGTATGCACCATTTAACCAGACAATATTATCTTTAGGAATTTGTCCATAATGGAAAAGTTTAAAATTACATAAAAAAATACAAAGATAATTATCACTACAGATTTACAATGACAGTAAATTAGAAGCAATCTGTGTCCACTTATGTGGTATTTCTTAAATAACTCTCATATAGTCTTATAATGCAACCCATGTAGAAAACAGAGTCAAGACGTATTTGAAAATGTAGTAGAGAAAATATCTATCATTGATACCTTTACTTTTGATTTTTAAAATTGCAACTAAAATTGAATAGCTTCTAAGAGACAAAAAGATTAAAATAAACAATAATTTCAAGGATATTATAAGCATTGTCATATATTACTCATGAAAAATAGTTTCAGCCTTATTGCAAGTGGATATAAGTATCTAAATTGCAGATAATTGGAGCATTCCAATTCTTAAAACTTTTTTTCAGTGATTTTTTAACAGATTTGCACTCATATACATACAAGGGTGCCTTTTGAGCATTGTCTAATAGTCAAAAGTAGAAGCAGCCTATTGGACTATCATTTAAGGTTAGTTTAATATTATTTTACATCCTTAACTTAAAAAAGTATGATTCACTTTAAAATTCATACATATTTAGTTCCATACGTATGAATATGTATTTAGCTTCAAATTCAGATGAATTTAGCTTCATATTTAATCAATAAATGAAAAATATATTGCTAAATAGTATGAGCAGAGGCATGTACCACTAGAGAAAGAAAGAGAGAGAGAGGATATTAGTAAGATTATGTACCAAAACATTGGTGATGTTTATCTTTGATGTTAGGATTTGGGGGACATTTTTCCTCTCCATCTAAAGTGAAAAATGGTAGAGATTTATAAATATTGCCCTAAAGAAATATTCAGGATAAACAGTTACATTTTTTAAACGCAAGAAGGGTGGTAGATCTATATTTATATGCGTTTATATTTATATGTGTATGCATGTGTGTATATATACATATGTGTGAATGTATGTATATGCATGTTATCTATCTATCTTATTTACATATTATAGCTGGAAGGCTTTACCACAAATGTTGAAAGTCATAAATCTTGAAAGAATGAATTGAATATTTTGGTTTTGTTTATTTGTCTGTGATTATATATTCATTCATGGCTTATTTTCATTGTCTAATTGTTTTACTAAAATTAATTATTTTTAATTTAAACAACTTAAAATGGAAAATAAATAGCGTCTTGACAGACCTCAAAGTGTATTGTATATTCTTATTATTCTCTAAAAGTTAGATATAGAATTATACGCAAATATCTTTGTAATGTAACAAGTCAAGATAGAAAGTGTAAATTGTTTTACAAAAGTATTACCTAGAGTAAAATTATATTTCTACATAAAATACTGTCCAGGGAGTTTATTTTGTTTTGATATTTTTCCTTAGTTCTCAGTGGAATGTAATGTTTATCTTATGAAGAAAGAAAAGATATATAGCATTGCAGTAATAGGAAAGTATACAACACATTTTTCTCTTTCTTCCTTTCCGTGCATTAATATTCTTAATACTGCTGATAATCAAATTTGTAAATAATGCCACCAAGTCTAAAGGTAATAATAAAAATAAAAGATGAATCTGAAGGGAGTTCATTGTGTTTAAAATCCATGTAAGTCTCTACCATACATTTAATGCCACTTGTTTTATCAGGCCTCATGTTCTTGAACATACATGGGAATAAAATGTATTTTATTGGAAAGCCTATTCCATTTATTAAAGTTATAGTGATTTATAATTATGAGCAGATCATGATTTCTCATATGCTTTGAATGAAAAAACCAAGCTATGGTGAGTTTGGGCATTTTCCCTAAGATTCAACAATTAGTCATGCCTACCTCTAGTTAACATCACCTTTCATAATACATACTCTAATTCTACTTATTTTGGAAAACTACGTTATCATCATCATCATGATCATCCATTTTATTTTGTTGAATGTCTTGTAGTAAATCATGTCTTGTATATGGGCTTATGTGTAAATTTCAGAAAGGGAATGTAAAATAAATAAGATTGAGTTATTTAACCTAGATAGCATATTGGTTAATAAAATACATATGTAAATATGTTACAATTCCCTGTCCAAATGTCCAAATATAGCCTCTGCAAAGAACCACATCTGTAACCCCTCCTTCCCAAGAAAGAAGCTTGAAATGAAAATATGGGCATAGAGATAACAAATGCAAACATAAAATGAGCCAAAATAACAACATTAATTTACATAACATAAAAAAGAATTTAAGAAGAAAAGGAGCAAAAAGAGGTATTTGAGAATGACATAAAACTCAGTTTAACTTGCTAAAGTCTCGTCATAGTAGTTGAGTAGTTTAAACTCTAGTTCTGGCACTAAAAATAGTGTATCCTTGACCAATTATTATCCCCTTTAACCTCCATTTTTTAGTCTATAAAAAATAAGTATCATAACTCCCTCCTCATTGTAAACTTCAGGGGATTGAATGAATTAATCTGACAAAGAAATTCACAATATGGCAGTTGGCAAATATTAAGCAGTTAATAGATAAACTGTCTACGATAATAATTATTCTATTACATATTATACATTATAATATATTACCTTTTATTACATAATGCAATGGAGAATAATAGGTAATATATTATATATAACATATCATATACATTATATTGTTCTATGAAAACAAAATTTGCATAAAATATTATAAACCCAATGTATACCAAACAGCATGGCAATGGAATTCTTAAAGGCAAAACTTCTAGAAGTAGACAAAACCTTTATTTTCTCTCCATATTTATATCTATAAATTGTAGCTGTTTTATTTTATAAACAGAAAAGAATTTGTTCCTGAACATTTATAAAAGATACATGGAATTATATGTACAAAATCCTCAACAACTACTAACAAATTGAATCCAACTCTGTATAAAAATAATTATACACTGTGATTAAGTGGCATTTACTCCATATATGCAAACCTGATTCAACATTCAAATATCAATTAATTTAATTCATCACATCAACAGACTGAAAAAAAATCACATTTTCATATTAATAGATGCAGAAAAAACAGTTGGCAAGATCCAACACCCATTCATGATAAAAACTCTTAATAAACTATAAGTAGAGAGAAACTTCTTCAACTTGATAAAGAATATCTACAAAAAACCTACAGCCAACATTATTTTTAATAATGAGAAACTTGAAGCTTTCCTACTAACATCAGGTACAAGACATTCTTGACTCTCATCTCTCTTACCACTGCTTTTCAATAATGTACTGGAAGTTCTGGCTAATGCATCAGGAAAAGAAAAGGAGATCAAAGGTATACAGATTAAGAAGGACACATAAAGCTGCCTTTGTTTATAAATGACATGATCATCTATGTGGAAAATCCAAAAGAATCAACAGAAAAGCTCCAGGAACTAATAAGTGGAATAGTAAGGTTTCAGAGTACAAGGTTAATATGCAAAGTCAATTATTTTTCTATATATCATCAATTAACAAGTAGAATTTGGAATTAAAAACACAATACCATTTACATTACCACATCCCCCAAAATATATAAATTATAAATCTAACTATGTACAAGATCTGTATGAGGAAAACTAGAAAACTCTGGTGAATGAAATCAAAGAAGCACTGAATAAATGGACAGATATTTCATATTTTTGGATAGAAAAACTCAATATTGTCAAATGTCAGTTCTTCCCAACTTGATCAATAGGTTCAATGCACTTCTAGTCAAAATCTCAGCGAGTTACTTTGTGATATCAATAAAGTGATTCTAAAGTTTTTATAGAGAGACAAAAACTCAATATAACCAACTCAACATTGGAGGAGAAGAACAAAGTTGGGTTACTGATGGTATCCAACTTCAAGACTTACTATAAAGCTAGAGCACTCAAGACAGTGTGGTATCAGTGAAAAAATACACATATAGATTAATGGAACAGAATAAAGAGCCCAGATACAGACCTCCCATAAAGAGCCCAGATACAGACCTCCCATAAATATAGTCAACTGATCTTTAACAAAGGAGCAAAAGCAATAAAATGGATCAAAAATAGTCTCTTTTAAAAGTGCTACTGGAACAACTGGACATTCACATGCAAAAAAATTAATCTAGACACAGATCCTATATCCTCAGAAAAATTGACTCAAAATGAATCACAGATCCAAATTTAAAAAGCCAAACTATGAAACTCCTAGAAGATAACAGAGTAGAAAACCTAGATGATCTTGAGTATGACCATAGCTGTTTAGATACAATCCTAAGAAAAAAGTAGCTAATAAATGAGTCTTCATTAAAATTAAAAACTTCTGCACTGCAAAAGACAATGTCAAGACAAGGAGAAGACAAACCACAAACTAGGAGAAAGTATTGCAAAAGACACATCCGATAAAGGACTGTTATACAAAATAAATAATGAACTCTTAAAACTAAACAATAAGCAAATGCACAATCTGATTTAAAAAAATAAGCCAAAGACTTTAACAGATATCTCATTAAAGAAGTTATACACAAATGGTAAACAAGCATATGAAAAGATTTTCCACATCTTACATCATCAGGAAAGTACAAGTTAAAACAATGGGATATTGCTACACACCTATTAGAATGGCCAAAATCTGAAATACTGTCCACACCAAATACTGTTGATAATGTGGAGCAACAGGAACTCTCATTCATTGTTGGTGGGAATACAAAATGATAGTCACATTAAAAGACAGTTTGGTGGTTTCTTACAAAACTAAACATACTCTTACCATACAATCCAGCAATTCCACTACTTGGTTTTTACCCAAAGAAGTTGAAACTTTATGACAGATGGAAACATATATATGGTTGTTTATAGAAGTTCTATTCATAATTACCAAAACTGGGAAGAAATTAAGATGTATTTTGGTAGATGAATAGATAAATATACTGTGGTACAGCCAGACAATGAAATATTATTCAATGGTAAGAAGAACTAAGCAGTCAAGCCATGAAAAGAGATGAAGGAAACTTAAATACATATTACTAAGTGAAAGAATCAAATCTGAAAAGACTACATACTGTATGATTCCAACTATATGACATTTGGTAAAAGGCAAAACTATAGAGACAGTAAAAAGATTAGTGGTTGCCAGAGGTTGGAGGTGTGTGGGAGGAATAAATAGGTGAAAAACAGGATTTTTAGGGCATTAAAAATACTCTGTATGATATCATAATAATGGACGTGTCATCATACACTTGTCCAAACACATGGAATGTAGAATGTACAACATCAAGATTGAACCATAATAATATCATAGTAAACTATGGACTTTGAGTGATTATGATGTGTCAGTTCATCAATTTTAGCAAATATGTCACCTTGGTGGGCGAACGTCGATAATGGTGGAAGATATACATGTGTTGGAGGGGTTATATGGGAAATTTCTATACCTTTCCCTCCATTTTGATATGAAACTAAAACTGCTAAGAAAAAAGAAGAAGTCTCGTTCTCTCTCTTTCTCATATGTATACATATATGTATATATATTTAAATATATATATAATAAAGGTAGTAGATCAATCACTTATAAAACAAGTATGGAAGTTAAAAGATAAAAGTAGTAAAATCAACTAAAAAATAGTTAAGGGATGCATAAAATAAGAGTATGTAAAATGTGTAATCAAAAATATAAAACATGAGGGGGGCAGTAAAAAAGTAAAGCTCTGGAATGTGTTCAGATTTAAGCTGCTATCAGCTTAAAACTGACTGCTATTTACATAAAATGCTATGTGTAACCACAAGGAAAAACCTTATAGTAAACACAAAAGAAAAATGAGAAAGGAAAGTTCACTAAATAAAGCCATCAAACCATGAGAAAAAAATAAAGATAAGAAGGAAGGAACAGAGAAGAACTACAAAAAACATCCAGAAAACAATCAACAAAATGTCAATAAGTACATAATTATCAATAATTACTTTAAATGTAAATGGACTAAATTTGCCAATTGAAAGACATAGAGTAGCTGAATGGATAAAAACAATAAGATCTATCTATGTGTTGTCTATAACAGACTCACTTCAGAAGTAAAGACTCACATAGATTGGCAGTGAAGGGATAGAAAAAGATATTCCACACCATTGGGAATTAAAAGAAAACTGGAGTAACTATAGTCATTTCAGACAAAATAGACTTTAAACAAAGACTGTAATAAAAGATAGAAGGACATTAGATAATGAAAAAGGAGTCAATCCAGCAAGATGATGCAACATTTATAAATATATATGCAGCCAACATAGGGGCACCAAAATATATAAAATAAATATTAACAAACCTAAAGGGGTAAACTGAAAGCAACACAATAACAGTAGGGGACTTTAACACCCCATTTACATCAATAATAGATTATCCAAACAGAAAATCAATAAGGAAACATCAGCCTTAAATGACACTTTAGACCAGATGGACTTAATAGATATATACAAAACATTCCATCCAAAAGTAGCAGAATGCACATTCTTCTCAAGTGCATATGGAACATTCTGCAGAACAGATTACATATTAGGTCACAAAATAAGCTTCAATAAATTCAAGATTGAAATCATGTCAAGCATCTTTTCTGACCACAGTGGTATAAAACTAGAAATCAATTATAAGAAGAAAATGGGAATAAAACACAAAAACATGAAAAGTAAACAACATGCTGCTGAGCAAGCAATGGATCCTTGAAGAAATCCAAAGAGAAATGAAAAATACCTAGAGGCAAATGAAAACAGAAATATGACATGCCAAAATCTATGGGATACAGCAAAAGTGGTTTAAAGAAGGAAGTTCATAGCAATACAGGCTTACCTCAAAAGACAAGAAAAACCTCAAATAATCAATCTAACATTACACCTGAAGGAACTGGAAAGCCCAAAATTAGCAGAAGGAAAGAAATAACAAAAAAGATCAGAGCAGAAATAAATGATATAGAGACTAAAAAAGCAATAGAAAAGATGAATGAAACTAAGAGCTTATTCTTTGAAAAGATAAAAAAAATCCACAAACATTTTGTCTAGATTCACCAAGAAAACAAAGAGAGAGGGTTCAAATAAATAAAATCAGAAATGAAAGAGAAGAAGTTACAATTCATTACACAGAAACAGAAAGGATCGTAAGAGAATACTATGAACAATTATATGCCAACAAACTGGACAACCTAGAAGAAATGGATAAATTCCTAGAAATGTACAATATTCCAAGACTGAATCATGAAGAGAAAGAAAATTTGAATGGAATGATTATGTAAGGAGATTGAAAGAGTAATTAAAAACCTCCCAACAAACAAAAGTCCAAGACCAGATAGCTTCACTGGGGAATCCTATCGAACATTCAAAGAAGATTTAATACTATCCTTCTCAAACTCTTTCAAACAATTGAAGAGCAAGGAAAGCTTCTAAACAATTTCTATGAAGCCAGCATCACCCTAATAACAAAACCAGACAAGGACATCACAGAAAAAAAGGAAATTACGGCCAATATCCTTGATGAACATAGGTGCAAAAATCCTCAACAAAATATTAGCAAACTGAACCCAACAATATATTAAAAGGATCATACACAATGATAAAGTAGGATTTATTCTAGGAATGCAAGGATAGTTCAACATCTACAAATCAACCAACATGATATATCACATTAACAAAATGAAGACTAAAAATCATATGATCATCTCAATGGGTGCAGAAAAAGCATTTGACAAAATTCAATATCCATTTATGATAAAAGCAAAACAAAGTGCATATAAAGGGAACATACTTCACCATAATAAAGGCCATATTTGACAAGCCCACAGCTAGCGTGACTCTCAATGGTGAAAAGCTGAAAGCTTTTCCTCTAAGATCAGGAACAAGACAAAGATGCCCACCCTCACCACTTTTATTCAACATAATGTTGTAAGTCCTAACCAGAGCAATTAAGTAAGAAAAAGAAATAAAAGATATCCAAATTGGAAAAAAAGAAGTAAAATTGTGACTATTTGCATACAATGAGGCAATATATAGAAAAACCTCAAGGCTCCACCAAAAAACTGTTACAACTAATAAATGAATTCACTAAAGTTGCATGATACAAAATCAATATATGGACATTTATGGCATTTTTTATTCACTAATAAAAAAACTATCAGAAGGAGAAATTAAGGAAACAATCCCACTTACAATTGCATTCGAAAAAGAATAAAATACCTAGGAATAAATTTAGGAAGTGAAAGACCTGTGTACTGAAAACTGTAAAACACTGATGAAAGAAATTGTAAAAGACACGAATAAAAGAATAGATATTTCATGCTCATGAATTGGAAGAATTAATGTTGTTAAAATGTCCATACTATCCAAAGAAATCTACAGATTCAATGCAATCCCTATCAAAATTCCAATAGCATACTTTACAGAGCTAGAATAAATATTTCTGAAATTTTATGGAACCACAAAAGATCCTGAATAGTCAAAGGAATCTGAAGAAAAAAGAACAAATCTGGAGGTATCATGATCTCTGATTTCTAACTTACTACAAAGCTATAGCAATCAAAACAGTATGGTATTGGGACAAAAACAAACACACAGATCAATGGAACAGTATAGACAACCCAGAAATAAATTCACACATATATGGATAATTCATCTACAACAAAGGACCCAAGAACATACAATGGAGAAAGGACAGTCCTTTCAATAAATGATGTTGGGAAAACTGGACCGCCATATGCAAAAGAATGAAACTAGAGCACTGTCTTACACCATACATAAAAATTAACTCCAATGGATTAAAGACTTGAATGTAAGACCCAAAACTATAAAATTTCTGGAAAAGAATAGAGGCAGTAAGATCCTTGATGTCACTTGTAGAGACATATGTGTGGATCTGACACCAAAAGCAAGGGAAACAACAGCAAAATTAAACAAATGGGACTACATCAAACTAAAAAGTCTCTACACAGTGAAGGAAAGCATCATAAAAGTGAAAAGGCAACCTACCGAATGGGAGAAGATATTTGCAAACCATATATTCAATAAGGGGATAATATCCAAAATATATAAAGAATTCATACAACTCAACAACAACAAAAAACTCAATTAAAAAATGGACAGAGGTTCTGAATAGACATTTTTCCAAGGAATATACAGATGAGTAACAGGCATATGAAAAGATGTTCAACATCACCAATTATTGGGGAAATGCAAATCAAAACCACAATGAAATATTGCCTCTCACATCTGTTAGAATGGCTATTATCAAAAAGACAAGAAGTAAAAAATATTGGTGAGGATGGGGAGAAAAGGAAACCCTCATACACTGTTGGTGGGATTAGAGTATAAATTTGTGCAGCCACTATGGAAAATGTTATGGAGAGTCCTCAAAAAAATAAGAATAAAACTGTCATATGATCCAGCTATTCCATTTCTGCATATTTATTGGAAGAATATGAAAATACCAATTCAAAAAGATATATGTACCCCTATGTTCACTGCAGCATTATTTACAACAGCCAAGATGTGGAAACAACCTAAGTATCTATTGATGGATGAACGGATAAAGAAAATGTAAAGTGTGTGTGTGTGTACACACACAGATAATGCAATAGTACTCAGCCATAAAAAAGAATGAAATATTGCCATTTGCAACAACATGGATGGACCTTGAATGCACTACACTACATGAAATAAGTCAGACAGAGAAAGACAAATACTCATATGTTGAATCTAAAAAGAATAACAAAATATCAAAGAAAAGAAAACATAAACAAACTCATAGATACAGAAACAGATTACCGGTTACCAGAGTAGAAAACGTTTGAGGGGTGGGCAAAATAGGTGAAGGGGGTCAGTGGTATGATGATGGATGATAACTAGACTTGTGGTGGTGAGCATTTGGTAGTGTATACACACATCGGATTATAATGCTGTACACCTTAAACATATAATGACAATGATAATAATAATAAGAGGTAAATAGAACTGAAGAAAACTTCTGACAAATCCAGAATTATAGTTTAAGACTTCAACAGCATTGAGCAATTGACAGAAAAAGTAGAACAAAAATCAATAAACGTATAAAAGCTTAAACAGTATTACAAACCAATAAAAAATGGCCAAAAGACTTATACTTGCATTTCAAAAATGTAGATATGTGAATGACCAATAAGCCAATGAGAAAACACATATATTTTTAGTTATTAGGGAAATGAAATTAAAATCGTCCTGAGATTCTGATACACAAAAACTAGAATACTAAAATTAGAAAGATTGACAGCAAAAAAAAACAAACAAAAAATATATATATAAATGAATGTGGAACAACTGGGACATATTTTGCCAGCGGGCATGTAAGACTATACAACTACTATGGACATCTTTCTAGCAATATCTGTTACTATTAACCTTATACTCACTCTGTGATCCAGATCTTTACTTCTATGTATTTCTCTAAGAGAAATTGGAACATGTGTACACCAAAATATTTGAATAAGAATGTCAAAGCAGTTTAATTCATAGTATTAAAAATGGGAAACAAGGAATGTCCATCAATAGGAAAATTTATAGTCATGTTACAAAAATACAATGGAACACTCCTCAGTGATTTTTTTTAAAAGGGAATGATACAACAGGTACAAACAACAACATAGCTGAACCTCAGAATATTATGCTAAGTGAAAGGAGCCAGACGCAAATAGATAACATGCTTACGAATTCCATTTACGTGAAGTTCTAGAATAGGCAAAATTAATCATAACAGTGTTTGTCTCTGTGCTAGAACATGTAGCAGATATTTACTGGGAAGAGACTTAGGGAATTTTTCTGGAGTGTTGGAAATATTCAGTATCTTGACAACAGTGCATATCACGTGGCTATATGGAATTGTCAAAATTCATGTAACTATGCACTTCAGATCTGTATATTTTGTGGCATGTACATTATACCACACTCTACAAAATTGATAAAATGAAAGTATAAACTATGAATGAGAAAATTTTAAAACTTAATGACATTAAATAACAAATCTAAATACTAAATTTCTTAATCACTGTTAAAAAATAGAAATCTCAAAGTAACAAAGGCCACCAGACAAAATTGAAAAATCATACAGCCTACTGTTTAGTTATTACATCCAAGAGAGGCAAGAGTGAAGTAGGAAGTTCAGATAAGATGTGATTAGTTGTTTCCATCTTTAACTTTAAATAATATAAATAAAACCAAGATTGTTTGTTTCCGGAAGGTATGATCCATGTGATTCATAAAACTGTTTGGTGCAAATGCCTTTTAAAGCATAGTACTCTCATATTTTTAAGTTAATATTTCTAGGGCAGCGATATAGTCTGTATTATTCATAGCAATAGAACTTTTGAATGAATTAATTAGTAAAATTTTGTATGACAATTACACTTTTATGAATTAATTATTATAATTTATTCATTAGACTACATCTATTAGACTGACATTTCTGATTCCTCTTTTTTTGCTTTTTATGTTAATTTTTTCTTTTTTACATTTCTTTCGTCATGGATTTCACAACAATTTTTGGTTCATAGCAAAATTAACCAAATGATCCTCTGAATTCCCTGACCATTAAATTTTTCTGGTCTTAATTATTTTTTCTTTTTTTTTCAAGATTTTATTTTTTTCCTTTTTCTCCCCAAAGCCCCCAGGTACATAGTTGTATGTTCTTCGTTGTGGGTCCTTCTAGTTGTGGCATGTGGGACGCTGCCCCAGCCTGGCTTGATGAGCAGTGCCATGTCCACGCCCAGGACTCAAAACAACGAAACACTGTGCCACCTGCAGTGGAACACGCGAACTTAACCACTCTGCCATGAGGCCAGCCCCCTTAATTTTTTTTTTACTTAATTATGGTCAAGTATTAGAAATGGACTTTTTCAGTTGAGTATCTCAAGCAGATAAAAATGTGTAAAGCTATCTATCATATAAGAAAACATTGTACTGCTTTATATATTGTTTTAGATTTAGAAAGATCAATAATATGTGAAAATATAAGACATAAAGTGATTAAAACACTGCTGAAGAGATGACGCATATGCTAAGCAAAATACGTCACATGGAGAAAGACGAATGCCATATGATTTCACTCATACGTGGAGGATAAAACAACAACACTACCACCAAACAAACACATAATACAGTGAACAGATTGGTGGTTACCGGAGGGAGGGAAACGGAGGGGAAGAGCAAAAGGGGTAAAGGGGGACATTTGTACTGTGATGGATAGAAACTAGACTTTTGGTGGTGAAAGTGATGTAGTCTACACAGAAGTCAAAACATAATGATGTACACCTAAAATTTATATAATGTTATAAACCAATGTGACCTCAATAAAAACAAAACAAAACAAAACAAAGGCATGGTTGCCACATGATTTAGTTTTAAAGGCAATTTTCTCCACCTTATAATTTAGTGACCCATAGGCAGAAGCATGAGAGTATTTGCTGAAATTTTCTGCCACACAAAATGAGAAGCCTGAAAATGAAGTGAGAAGAGGTAATATAAGTCAGTGTGTTCTGAAGAATAAAGAGCTGGAGATAGAAGAGCAAATGGTTCTCTTGAGAGATAAGATGAAACTGAGGATATTAATATTTAGTGCAATAAACACTCATATTTTGAGAGCATGAAATATTATAGAATAGGGAGGGAAGACAATTTAGCTTATTATTACAGTGTCAAAAACATATGTAGGATATTAAAGAAATACTTAATGCTTCTATAAAGATAGGTGTTTGGGGTGTATATGAAAGAAAAACCTTGCTATTATATATTCTTTATAATTTTGTCGTTGGAGGTGATATTATTGTTGAATGCGTACACAGAAATATCATTCCAGGGAATTACTTTGGAGCAAAAAGAAAAAAAAATACGTATCTATAAAAGCAGTCTTTAAGTCAATCACAATTTTTTATATGACACTAAGTAACACAACTTTTTAAAAATGCAATAGGTAGGTAGTTCAACAAACACATGGCCAATTTACTTTCAATATTTTCCTTTCAGTTTATTAGTCTGGAATTATTTGGTACTGTATATCTCTGATCTTAATATCTAGTTTATAACTAATATGAAATCTAAGAACTTAATCAAATTTACAAAAATTCATTGTATAATTTTTTACTGTCTCCATAGTATTTGTCTTTGTCTGTCTGGCTTATTTTGCTTAGCATACTGTCCTCGAGGTACATCCATATTGTCGCAAATGAAAAAATTTCCCTCTTTCTCATGGCTGAATAATATACCATTATATATATATATGCCACATCTTTATCCATTCATCTACCATGATAGTCCATTTTGATTATATTTATATCAAAACAAAATAATTTAACAATCAGAGGAAAAATTAATTAATAGAAAAGATTTTGTCTAGATATAAACTTTAATATAAAATTATAGAAAATAATTGAAAATTATCTGATTACCACGTTTACAGAATAAATGCACTCTAGCATTTGACTGTGGAAGTGAGTTTTGCGTATCAGAAAATAAAAGATTACAAAATATAATATTTCTACTTTACAAAAAAATTATTCATTCCATATAGAACATATATTTATCAGGTGTTTATAACTTTGTAATCAAATGAAAAAAATCCTCATTTCCACAGACACACCAGTGTCAAGACCATCATTTGTTTATGGTTGCAACAGAATTCCTCCCTCCAGGATTTTTACATCATTCTCTGGCTCAGAAAGTAGAAAACAACATTTTGTTATTTCTTTTTGCTAGCAGTAGTTGTTTGCTTACATATTTTATTTATACTCCTTGAATGTGGCATTTATTTCTTTGATGTATAGCTGAAAAAAATGACTCAGAATGCACTTAGATGGATAGTGAAAATATAGCTTATTTGATAAAATTGCTCCAGTTTTCCTTATGAGCTGAAGCAAGGAGAAAACAAAAATAAGAGTTTGCACTAAGATATTTTCAGGCTAATCTCTTATCTCTTTAGACTCTTAATATGTTTTGGTTAAGTGTTCAGTTTTTGCAATATTCTCTGTAAACTCTTTCTCTTACCCAAAATAGTTTCTATGTTCATAAAGGATGGTGGCTGATTTCAAGGTACCCATGCGACCTCACTGCACAGGAAATTAGAAAGACAGACATACAATCACCTCCATCCTAGTGGATGACAGATGCCAAAGGAGAATAGGTTTGGTCCAGAATCGTAAGCTGAACTGACAGTTAAAGTAATTTGTTCTCTTTTGGAAACATTCTCAGACTTTCAGACCTCATCCCACTCACCGTTCTTCCCCTCGTTGATATCTAAGGGGTAAGGGAGGCTTGCCAATCTCCTTTCTCAATCCCCAAGTCCATTGCCTAGTGATGAGGATGGGAGATAGAGAACGACAAGATTTAGCTTAGTTTATTAATGTCAATCTATCCTCAAAATGTGAATATTTAAATAAGGTTTGTTTGCCCAAATGCCTTAGTTTTCATGTCTGTGAGTGTCCTCTTGCTACTGGCCGCTCTAGTCATGACAAAGTCTCTTGATTAAATCCTCATTCTTTATTCTGATGGCATTCATGTTATAACTTTTCACGCTGTTTAAGCGTTTAGCTTGACTATTAGGATAAATTCAGCATTGAGGTGGATATGTATATTATGCAGTCTGGGCTCTCTCCGATTTGGTCAGGGCCTATGCCACTCTGGTCAATCTGGTTCCCTTTTACATCTTAGTAGCACTGTGGATACCTCAGAGTCTCAATCATGTTCTCCACCCAGTCCCTGAGAGAGTCCCCCAAGCCCCTTCTGTGGAGTCACCATGATCCTTGCTGTATCAGAGCCCAAGGAGGATTTCTCTCAACTTAGTGTCATAATACACGGAAATGAAGGCTAGCTTGGGTGGCAAAGCAGGCCCTAGCTCTGCCTGATCTTGCTGTTCATGTTTGCATGCAGTCTGGGTCCACCCTGTTGATGAAGGGCCACCATTCTGCTGGACGTCCACCAGGCTTTCCAACAGAGTGGAGCAAATAACTCTTCATTATGAGCTTTAAAACTCAGAAATATTATGGCCATGGCACGAATCTTGCTATATTCCTTTCTTATCTCTCTCTTGTTTCCTTACAGGAAACTCTGGGAATGAAGAAGGAGTCTTTCTTTTACTTTTTTTTGTCACCTTGTACGCTTGATTCTTTCTAATTTTTATTGAGATATAATTCACATAATATAAAACTTCACAGAACTTAAATTCACCACTTTAAAGCATAGAATTCAGTAACTTTTAATATATTCACAAGGTTGTGCAACTATCACCACCATTCAATTCCAGAATATTTTTGTAACCCAAAAGGAAATCCCATAACTACTAGCAGTCACTCCTAACTCCATCTTCCCACTAATCTACTTTCTGTCTCTATGGATCTGTCTACTCCGGACATTTCCAATAAATAGAATCATACAAAACATGGCCTTTTGTGTCTGGCTTCTTTCACGTAGCATAATTTTTCAAAGTTTATCCATATTTTGCATGTTTCACACCCATTAGGAAGGCTATAATTAAAACAATGAAAAATAAATGTTGGAGAAGATGTGGAGAAACTGGACGCCTCCTACTTGGCTGGTGGGAATATAAAGCAGTGTGGCTATTATACAAAACAGTTTGGTAACATGCAGTTACCACCTCACCCAGCAATTTTACTCCTTGGTGTATACCCCAATTAACTGAAAACATATTCATGCAAAACTTGCACGCACATATCCACTGTAGATTATTCATAAAAGCAAAAATAGTTGAAACAACTCAAGTGTCCACTAACTGATGAACAGATAAATAAAATATGGTCTGGCCATAAAATGGAACATTATTCAGCAACAAAAAGGAATTTAATAATCTTTTTTTAAAAATATTATGTTATGTCCTCTTTTTATCAAGATAATTTTTTCACCCTTTCCTAAAACAAATGATAGATATGGATAAGTAGACACATATTATATTACTAATAAGACATATATAAATCAAGGAATACTTTTGAAAATATTAAATGCTGTGTTTGTTGGAACAATTCTGATTGCCAGTAACAAAAAACCAAACTCAAGGCAGCTTAAAAGACAGAGGAGTTTCACTGACTTACATTGCAGAGGAATTCCAGAATAAAGATGGCGATCAGGAAGGTTCGATCAAGTTTCCAGCTTCATTTCACACAGATTCTAATTTTTTTTGTCCTCTTCTGTATGTTAACTTCAAACCCAGCTTCACAGTAAGCTGGCCTTATGTCAGCTGAATGGAGACTCTGTGTCAGAATGAGATTTCTTTATTGATTTAATTTAATAAAAGCTTAGGTTAGCTAATTTAGTTGAATGATATGAGTTAATTTTTGAGAAATTCAGGTAAGCCTAAAACATCTTGTGGAGGAGCAGACAAAATAGCAAGAAAGAGATGAAGAATGTTCACATTCTTATGACATTTTAATAATATTTTTGTGATATGGTCTGAATTTGACCGATTAAAATTGAGGAAAACCAACTGAGACAGAAGTCTCTTCACTACTCTGAGTTGCCTTGGAAATGGAAGTTCTTGTGATAATCACAATAGCTACAGGAAAACAAAATATAGAGCAATTAAGATGGAGCAGAAAGGGATCTAGACAGAGCTACTTTGGGGGATGTTGAAAGGAAGAATTTGGAAAGGATGGTGCAGAAACTAAAAGGTAGATCACTGAAAACTTTGGATTGATTATAAAAACATTAAACAAGACTTATGTATTTGAAATTGTTTTTAAATTGTGGACTCAGCCCATTGACTATCCAGCTGACTTTGGTTGAAATTAATGTAAGTAATAAGCTAAATATAAATCTAAGCTGCTTCAGTGTAACAAATCCTAGATGGGATAGAATAGGTAAGGTAACAGCATCTCCATATGACATTGTCCAGATGAAAACAGAATTTTTTCCTGAAGTTCTTCATAAATGCAAGAGAACCCCCCCAAAATATTTTTATGCTTCTTGACCTGCATTAGGTCAATATCCATTCCTCAACCTATTTCTACAGCCAGAAAATGTAATATGTTGATAGTATTCGGTTTACTAATATCAAAATCAATGTGTCATTATGACACAGAAGGTGACTGACTTGAAGAATTAGCCAGAACCTCCTACACCCCAAAATCTGGAGTTGTTCCTCCAGGTCTTGGTATAAAGCGTATGTGGAGGAGATTATAAAATGGCCACTAATTACTTTGCATAGAATATTTTTAAATAGTTATCATATACTTGACAATGTAATAGACAGTGCTCATACAATAATGGGCAAAGTCCTCTGTATCAGGTAAGTGACAGGCTAATATGAGAGATACGTAAATATTTTTTGTTTTGTTTTATCACATGATTTATTTTCTTTTAATTCTTTTAGTTGAGTTCATAATAGTTTGTATCACTGTGAAATTTCAGCTGTACATTATTTCTTGTCTGTCACCACATAGATGTTCCCACTCACCTCCCGTGCCCACCCCCTAGCCCCCTTCCCCTGGTAACCACTGAACTGTTTTCTTTGTCCATGTGCTTGCTTATATTCTACATATGAGTCAAATCATCTGGTGTTTGTCTTTCTCAGTCTGGCTTATTTTGCTAAGCATAATTCCTTCCAGGTCCATCCTTGTTGTTGCAAATGGGATGGTTCTGTCTTTTTTATGGCTGAGTAGTATTCCATTGTGTGTGTGTGTATGTGTGTGTGTATACCACATCTTCTTTATTAAATCATCAGTCGATGGGTACTTGGGTTGTTTCCATGTCTTGACTATTGTGAACAGTGCTGCAGTGAACATAGGAGTGCATATGTTACTTTGGATTGTTGATTTCAAGTTGTTTGGGTAGATACCCAGTAGTGGGATAGCTGGGTCATATGGTAGTTCTATTTTTAGTTTTTTGAGGAATCTCCATGCTGCTTTCCATAGTGGTTGCATCAGTTTGCATTCCCACCAGCAGTGTATGAGGGTTCCCTTCTCTCCATATTCTCTCCAACATTTGTTATTTTGAGTCTTAGTGATTATAGCAATTTTAACAGCCATAAAATGGTATCTTAGTGGAGTTTTGATTCACATTTCTCTGCTGATTAGTGATGTTGAACATCTTTCCACACGTTTATTGGCCATCTGTATATCTTCTTTGGAAAAATGTCTGTTTGTATCCTCTGCCCCTTTTTTTTTTTTCCTTTTTCTCCCCAAAGCCCCCCGGTACATAGTTGTATATTCTTCGTTGTGGGTCCTTCTAGTTGTAGCATGTGGGACGCTGCCTCAGCGTGGCTTGACGAGCAGTGCCATGTCCTCGCCCAGGATTCGAACCAACGAAACACTGGGTTGCCTGCAGCGGAGCGTGCAAACCCAACCACCTGGCCACGGGGCCAGCCCCTTCTCTGCCCCTTTTTTTGATAGGGCTATTTGTTTTTTTGTTGTTCAGTTGTGTCAGTTCCTTATATATTACGGAGATTAACCGCTTATCGGATATATGATCTGCAAAAATTTTCTCCCATTTCGTGGGTTGTCTTTTGACCCTAGTTTCTTTGATCCTAGTTTATTTTGCCTTGCAGAAAATCTGTAGTCTGATGAACTCCTACTTGTTTATTTTTTCTTTTGTTTCCCTCGTCTGAGAAGATCTGGTATTCAAAAAGATCCTTTTAAGGTCGATGTCAAAGAATGTGCTGCCTAAATTATCTTCCAGGAGTATTATGGTTTCAAGACTTATCTCCAAGTCTTTGATCCATTTTATTTTTGTGTATGGTGTGAGATATTGATCTACTTTCATTCTTTTGCATGTGGCTCTCCAGTTTTCCCAATGCCATTTGTTGAAGAGACTGTCTGTTCTCCATTGTATGTTCTTGGCACCTTTGTTGAAGATTAGCTGTGCATATAGTGTGGTTTTATTTCTGGGCTTTGAGTTCTGTTCCATTGGTCTGTGTGCTTGTTTTTGTACCAGTACCATGATGTTTTGATTGCTATGGCTTTGTAGTACATTTTGAAGTCAGGGATTGTGATGCCTCTAGCTTTGTTCTTTTTACTCAGCATTGCATTTAAAATTCGGGCTCTTTGGTTGCCCCATATGAATTTTAGGATTCTTTGTTCTGTTTCTGTGAAGAATGTTATTGGGATTTTGATTGGGATTGCATTGAATCAGTAGATTTCTTTGGGTAGCATGGACATTTTAACCATCTTTGTTCTTTTAATCCATGTGTATGGAATCCCTTTCCATCTCTTTATGTCATTATCTATTTCTTTCAGTAACGTCTTATAGTTTTTATTGTATAAGTCCTTCACCTCCTTGGTTAAATTTATTCCTAGGTATTTTATTATTTTAGTTGTGATTGTAAATGAGATTGTATTCCTGAGTTCTCTTTCTGGAAGCTAGTTATTAGAGTACCTAAATGCAACTGATTTTTGTACATTGATTTTGTACCTGGAAACTTTACCATAGTTGTTAATTATTTCTAATAGTTTTCTGATGGATTCTTTAGGATTTTCTATATATAAGATCATGTCGTCTGCAAACAGCAAAAGTTTCACTTCTTCACTGCCTATTTGGATTCCTTTTATTCCTTTCTCTTGTCTAATTTCTCTGGCCAAAACCCCCAGTACTGTGTTGAATAAGAGTGGTGAGAGTGGTCATCCTTGTCTTGTTCCTGTTCTCAGAAGGATGGTGTTCAGTTTTTCCCCACTGAGTATGATGTTGGCTGTAAGTTTGTCATATATAGCCTTAATTATTGAGGCAATTTCCTTCTATCCCCATTTTGTTAAGAGTTTTTATCATAAATGGCTGTTGGATCTTGTCAAATGCTTTCTCTACATCTATTGAAATGATCATGTGGTTTTTATTCTTCATTTTGTTAATATGGTGTATCACATTCATTGATTTGCTGATGTTGAACCATCTCTGTGTCCCTGGTATAAATCCCACTTGACCACGATGTATGATCCTTTCGATGTATTGCTGTATTTGGGTTGACAATATTTTGTTGAGGATTTTTGCATCTATGTTCATCAGTAACATTGGCCTGTAGTTTTCCTTTTTTGTGTTGTCCTTGTCAGGCTTTGGTATCACAGTGATGTTGGCCTAGTAGAATGTTTTAGGAAGTGTTCCATCTTCCCTAATTTTTTGGAATAGCTTGAGAAGGATAGGTATTAAATCTTCTCTGAAAGTTTGGCACAATTCTCCAGGGAAGCTGTCTGGTCCTGAGCTTTCATTCTTTGGGATGCTTTTGATGACTGTTTGAATCTCTTTCCTTGTGACTGGTCTACTCGGATTCTCTATTTCTTCTTGATTCAGCTTTGGGAGGTTGTAAGAGTCTAAGAATTTATCCATTTCCTCTAGATTGCCCATTTTGTTGGCATATAGTTTTTCATAGTCTTCTCTTATAATCCGTTGTATTTCTGTGGTATCCATTATTTCTCTTTTGTTCTTTGTAACTCTGGCTAGGAGTTTGTCAGTTTTACTTATCTTCTCAAAGATGAGAGATATGTAAATACGTAATTCAAAATTATGTGAAAAATCATACTCTACCTGAAAGCAGAGTGTCAGGCAAGATACTATGTAAAAGGTGACCTTCATGTACTTTGAAAATGCATAATTATTTATGAGGGAATGTTAGGAAAGGGGCTGGTATTTAAGGCAAGGAGGAAGACCACCTGCAAATAAACTGAGGAATGAAAGAACTTGTGGCTGAGTTATGGGAAATGAGACTCGACAGCGTTCAGGGACAAATTCAATGTAGTCTTGTAGACTAAGGGAATGTAAGTTTTATTACACAAGCTGTGGCAAAACTTTTGCCTAATTAGATGTATAATTTACTATCCATTCTCACATCTGTGTGAAAAATTGTGTATGGGACAAGGAAAAGGGTAGAATAGAGAAAAAGAAGGCTATTTATATGTTAAGTTAAAGACATGTGAAGTATCTAGATGGACAGAATGCAATACTAAAGTTCAGAAAAAGATCTGGACTCTCAACATAGATTTAGTATTCAACCATTGTTTATTAATTATGGGAGCAATTGTTGCAGAATACAATTATATTACTTCGTCAGATTCACATATGCACACCATCACATACACTATTTGGGTCCATTGGATATTCAGCTTGAACCATTCAGAATTTCAGTGTGTAGAGGAGGAATTTAGAGTCAAAATATCTATAAACGCTTAAATATTCATAGAAATTTTCCTCTGGAATTTTTTAAACCAAATGGAAGTTTCAATGTTATTGAAATGAAAGCTTAATACCTAAGATTGTAAGCATTTTGTGTTATTTAAAATATAAAGTACTTATGTGAGTTTAATTGGCTGTAGACTTTTGTTATTTTCTTGATAACAGCATTAGGCCCTAGAAGTACTACTTGTGTACTGTCATTCCACAGAAATAATGATTCCTCTGAAAATTTTAGTTAGGACCATTCTATTTTGATCTATATTTTTGTTACCCTTGGGCCTAGAATTTAAATCTGTTGAATCGCAGTTATTCCATTTCATTGGGGATGCTTAACCATTTTGGCCAGCATTTATATACTATTAATGCCTTACCACAGTTAATTTGCATGTCTATTTTACATTCAATATTAACTCTTTTGGATGTGTGAGATTCTCCTGAAAGAACTCATTGATGTATAATTCATTAGCATTCATTTGGAAGCTCCTGCTCTTAACGGATTCTAGAGGAGATAACTACTAGAATTGAAAGACGCCTTTTTGTATATCTGCTATATTAGGAAATATGCTTTACATTAAAAACTCATCAAATATGCATAGTACCTTATTAAGACCATTATTATTATTTACTGAACAAATATATAGAGTTGACTCCCTTTGAGTGGTACAATATACACATATTCAAGGTATAAGGCTAAGTCCATTGATACCACATTGCAGATGTTTCACTTTATAAGTGGTATTGTAAATGATTTTGCTGATTAGGGTTTTAAAGAATATAGAAGGGAATTAGGGGGATAATATAAGAAAAAGACTAATGGCCTCATTAAAAACTGTTTTGCAGAAACTGCATGCACTACAATGCACACAGTAGCAACAATTAGTTGAGAGAATGGGCAATGAGTCCTGATTCTCCTACCTCACCAGTAAATTCTGTCAGTACATCGTTTGTGAGGCATAACATTACCTGCTAATGACTCTATGATACAGTTCACATAGATTTTTACAAGAGTAATCAATAACTTCAGAAAGCATTTAGGTTTTACTCAGATTCCTAAAATGATTAAGTGAGGAGGAAAAAGACATCTATAATTTCATTAAACCTTTGTCTTACTGGAATAATGACTGTTTTATTAAATAAATTCGCAGTGTTTTCCATCCTAAAGAAGAGTTTAACAATTTTTCCAATGATTACATTGTGATGACTGTCCACATCTTTTTTACTTATTTGTAATGATCACAAATGTATTGCTAAATATATTGCTAAAGGACATAACATCTACAGTGAGCAAGCCATGATGAATATAGCTTCCACTTGGAGGAGATATACTGTAGTTGCATAATACAATTTTAACTACATTTTTCCCCGAGTACACAGCACTGCACTCTATGTTACTGCAAAGTCTTGGTGCACACATTTGCAGTCTTGTGGAACGCCCTTTGCCTGAGCTGTGCTGGCGAATCACAGGTTTCCTCAGGCTTACTTGCTTCCAACATAGATTTGACTTAAGATTCTCGAATGGAATTTCAGATGGAGCCAGGCAAAGGAAGTGAAAACTCAATGGTGTAAATTATGTTTTATCTTTGAATTTGAATTTCTTGACTTTTGCTGGTTTGAATTACAACTTTACTACCAGTTACATGCAGATTTGGCGGCCCCATGTATGATGAATGTATACATGTCTTTAAGTACTTTTAACTGCTTCTGATCCAACTCAGAGTTTACTGCTGTCTTTTTAAAAAATTCATCTGTATTTCTGCTTACACATCCAGCAAAAAAAACATTTTGTATAGACTAGCTATTCTTTTCTCTATACGTTTTTATAGACTTAATTGGAGTTCAAAGACACCAATATAAACTATTGTCTTAACCATAAATCTTACAGTCTTTTTCACAGCTTTGCACTTTGAAGTTCCACCCTTAAATTTATCTTGTAATGATTGGTGCTTCCTTCATTCAGTTCCCTGGAAATCATTCAGTGAAGCAAATTGCCAACTTCATAATATATTAGCCTTAGTGGGGTACTTTTTAGACATACAGGGGAAAGTGACACATGTCCTTGATTTTACTTATCTAGTTTATGTGATTCATTCATTCACTTATTTATTTCACAATTGTTTATTTGACTAAGTCTATAGTCACTGATGCGTTTGATGTTATGGAGACCACAGAGAGAGCTAGACATAATCCTCCCCTTTTAGCAGCATGGAATTTTATTGTACTCACTTTAAAGGAAAACTAAAGCATTTGATCATCTTTAATAAAAGCTAAATACTTCCTTTTTCTCAGAAAGTAAATTACCTGATGCTGCTTTCCTAAATCTTTAGAAAATATTAATATCAGTCCACTACTCATTCAGCACATGTTTATTGAGCACTCACCATGTTTTGGCACTTTTCTAAGATCAGGTAAGAAAATGATTAAGAAAAATTCCCTGCTCTATGGACACCTCCTTAGGATCAAACAGAAGTAAAACAAGATGAGACAGCTAAAATATGGTGTGATGGGTGTAAAGGAAGCATAGATAATATGGGATAATGTGGGAGGATCCTCCAACCTGGGCTAGACTTGGTCTGAACTAGACTAGGGTTTTGGACTATTCTAGAATAAATGATACCTAACTAGAGACCTATATTATAAGTACTAGGTGAATGGGTTCAGAGAAAGGGGCATTTTAGAGAAAGGAAACAGCATGTGCCTTTCACCAGGGTGAAATAGTGGCATGTTTCAATAACTGTAGGTGTTAAATGTGCAAGAAGGGATCAGTGAGAGATGAGATGGAAAGGTAAATAGGAGACAGATCATGCCATATCTGGATGTCAGCAGATAACTAATGGGGTGCCTGTGAAAGACTTTTTAAATAGAGAGCAATCCAATCAAATGTATGTTTTTGGAGGCATCACTCTGTGCACAGTGTAGAAACTGAATTGGGGAGACTGAGTTGAAGGGAGACTGTTGAATAATTCAAATGAAGGATGACAATTACCTGAACTAGTAGAGTTGTTGAAAACCAGAGAACTGTTTAGCAAAAGAAATGTATAGAACTTGTTTATCAAAGGGAAAGAAGGAGAGATGGAAGTCAAGGATGACTGCCAGAATTTTGTGTATTTTTTTTTAGTTTAGGCGGATGGGATAACCATCAGTGTGCTTGGGAAATACATTGGGAGGAGAAGACTTGTTAGACAAGATAATGAGCTTTCTTTTAGATAGATTAAGTTTAAGGTAGTCATGGGACATTCAAGCGAAGATGATTAATACATTTAGAGGGAAATGTATAGTCAAAATGTACTGAAATCATGGGCTTAGAAGAAATTTACCAAGGAAAGTCTAAATCAGAAGAGAAAAGAAAGGAGTGAGAGAAAAACCATGAAGGATAGAAAGAAGGAACTGCTAGAAAAATGTCAAGTGAAGCAGGAAAACTTAGTTATTATCAAACATGGGTGTGAGAATATTCTAAGAGTTGTCAATGCTGTTGAGAATTTGAGAAAGATAACAATTGAAGAGTCCATTGGATGTAGTAACAACAAAATTACGGTTAACTTGCAAGAACATTTTTAGGAGATGTAGTAGGTAGAGTAGCCAAATTCGAAAAGGTGGTTCAGTAAGTGGGAGGTGAGCAGGAAGAAAATGCAAATTTGAATTGACACAACCCTACCTGAGAGTTTGGCTGTTAAGAGAATTAACAATATAAGAGAAAGTAGAAGTGACTAGAATCACTGGGAGCAATTAGCTTTATGTAAATCCTCCTTCTGCTCAATTTCCTTTTCCTCTAGCTGTCTTCTCAGGATGGATTATCTTTACACAGCCTCCAACTAAATATTATCAACAGTAGATCTTCTTTGCCTCCAAGTAGTCTGAAATACAGTAGCGATTAGATGTGTGTTAAAAGATAATCAACTAAGATTGACCCTATCGATATTTAGAATACTACCTCAGCCACTTTCCCTCAATGGGAATGACAAAGGATCCAGAGAAAATTTGAAGCACTACTCTACTATGAAAATCTAACTGGTTTTGTGTCCCAGAGCTCTATTCTACTACACAAAGGCACTTCCCTAATAGCTAGGCCTTTAGGGCTTGGCCTGAATGTTTTCTAAGCATGTGAAGGATGTCCCTTATGAACACCCCCCACCTCCAATTTCTCTTCTCCTACTCTTCTGTGGTCCTCTCCTTTAAATAAACCCCCTGTCTTTATTTCTGAGAGTCTCAGCCTTTCATCTTTTCTAGAGATACCCTAACTCTCTCTACAAAAAAATCAAGTTACCTTTTTTCAGTCCTTTCTTCTGTCTTACAATACCCTAGTCTTAGGTGCCTGCTCATTTCAACTAGTTTCTTTTGGCACCTCAAACAGAAGGGAAGCAGTGCTTACATAACAATGAGAATGGCTCTTCGTGGAAATGTTAAGTTCTGGCTCTTCCATGGGAGGGGAAAAATGCTGGAAACTTCCATGTCCTAGGGGGAATGTTTTTTCTCCATTTCATATAAGAAATAAAATATAGGTAACATCGCTATGAAACATGGCTTTTAATTTACGGGAGCAATCCAGAAAATGTCTCTATACCATAATAGAAAAAAGGGCATGAAATAAAAGACCTTATCCTATGTCCCACTGAGAGCTCTGTAGTCTAGGTCAGGTTACTTAAACTTTCTGAAGTCAATTTTTTGATCAGTAAAATAGAGACAGTAATAATGTTTTCCCAGTAGGATAATGATGAGAATAAAGAAGGATAAATTAACATAAAAAATTCCTGCTATATGCTAAACTCTCAATAAATGCTATCCATTATTATTGGTGACTTTTACCCTTAGGAAGAAATAATCTTACTTTCTAATTGTACACTGCTAAAAGGATTTTTACCACATTTTCACCTACACTAGACTTTCAAGCTTCTTTGGGTCAAAAATGGTCAAATATTGATGACTTCATATTGTTTAATCTAATGTCTAAAAACGAATGATGCCACATGCTTGACCATAAGGTGGCAGTAGGGAATGTTTTGAAGGGATATATTCCCATTTTCCTACCATATTTTGGAGGCAGGAGAACTTTTGTCAAAGGAGGACAGAAAAAGATATTTGCTAGTGTGATGAGGATAGTAGCCAATTTCTAAAAAGTTGTTCAGTAAGTAGTTTAAAATATGGTTTCTTTACAATTTAAAAATTATGTTTATGGTTTTATAAAATTAAGCATTAATAAAATTCTTAGTATATAGTAAACTTTATTTCTTGTGCACATCTTTCATGATTTAAACCTCATTATTAGCTAATATTAGTGAATTTCTTAAACATCAATGTAACTTTTCTTGAGCATGTGATCATTTTGATTATACTAAGCCTCATTTTAATAGTGTCCCAGATGGAACTTCCTTTTTTAAGCTTTGGCTTGCAATAAATATTAAATCGAGTAATTATAAACACAAATTTCTAATTGTTCTCTCTTACTGTAGAATAAGCACTCAACTGGGTATAACATTTTAGATATAATTTAATGGAAAATGTAATTTTCAATACATATTTCTCTGTTGTCACAAGGAAGCAAAATGAGAAATAAAAACTCTCCAGTCAATGACTAAAGTTTTCACTGTGATTTCCCACGATTAGTTTGAAACCCCCAGCTTATATACCTCAGCTATCAAGAACACTTCTGAAACCGCCTTCTCCTATAGTCCATGACTTTCTGTTCAGAAAACAAACTAATGTTAAAAAATGTCAAGCAAATTTTCAGCTAGAATGTACTATTCTTGGGATGAGAGAACACACAGGAGAAGGAGGACCCTAGAATCAAATTCAAACTCAAGTAAAATTCTATGGGATTATTTAACATTATGCAGAACGTTCTAGCATTCCTCTTTAAGAATAACACAGCATATTTAACAAGAGAAAAAAAAACCTTTTAGCTACTACTTTTAGTCCCTTCTTGACCATCAGCAAATTACTTCGTCTCTTTGGGCTCTAGTTTTCTCTGTTAACTATCCTTATGAAAGAATTTGTAGTATCTCCCTTAATCTTCATGGTTCTGTAACAGAGGGATTCTTACATTGAATGCATATTCTGCTGTTCAATTTTTAAATAAAGTAATGCACATTTATTAGGCGCCAATTAGACAAAGAGAAAATGTTATAGAACATTGAGAAGAATAGTCTGGAAGAATGGTAGTGCAAGAATAAATGTAACATTTTTTCTCAAACCACAATTCAAAAGTTTGAGTATTATTTAGTGCAATAAAGGTTATGAAAACACATACCTGCCTCTTATGTGGAAACTGGTTTAAGTAAAAATTGCGTAAATAAATAAATAGAGCTTTGAAAGTGTGGCAAAATAATTCCTCACCGAATAAAAATATGGACTAAAATTTGGAGCATTACTGGAGGCCTAGGAGAGCCTTCATGTCTGTCTGCTGGGTGCAAGGGCACAAAGGTCTCAGATGTGTCTAACTCTCAGTGGATAAATCAACCCCAATTTTAAAAAGGATTTTTTTAACCTTAAAAGGTCTATTTCTATGCCACAATAAATGGTTTGGGGATTATCTAACACTTTGGATTATCTGCACCATTAGTGAGGATAATAAAGAGCCGACTGCATTTTGCATTGAAATAGCACGGTCTATTACACTCATGAATAGTCTGAGAATGAAGCAGTGGAAAGTCTTTCTTGCTGCTTTTATGCACAACAGTTTAATTGACTGCAGCGTGGTTGATGGGTTTTTTAGGTTGTTTACAATTGATGGTACATTCATCACTTATTCAGTGATTAGTTTCAAAATTATCAAAATTGATACAGTGAATAATTATACAGCTATGGTTCAAGAAGCTTTTAATTTCTGTTCTTAAAAACAGTGTGGCATTATTTCACAAATATCTTGTCTTGGGTTCTCTGCTTCAGTTTTCTTGACAAGTACTAGTTGTCATTCTTGCCTTGCTCCCTTTTTCAATGGCATCAAAAGGAATTATCAAAATACTAATAATTTTCAGGAAATGTATTTCATGTAATGTAAAGGAAACCAATCTCTGTTACCAGAGTTTAAAACTCTGACAGATTGGCAGAAATTCATTTTCCCTAAAAATATTCCAAGCATTTCTGCTTATGGAAATCATAAAACCTTAAATGATTTTTTTCCCTCTAAACATTACCACATGTCTGAGACTTAAATATCCCTATCAAACTTATGATAAAGATAAAATTCTTTTCTGTTGCTCTCCAAGGCTATTTTTGTTATTTTTCCATGGTCCACGAATCACAGTGATGCTGGAGAAAATGGCATTCTTCACTCACTAAATCAGGCATGAATTTGCAATGGTATTTCATGCAAAATGTCTGGCATAGATCATATTACTCTTTCTAATTTTGAAGTTTTAAAAATAACTGTACAGCTTCTTATTTCTTTTAAAAAAATAACCCAAGTACTAGAAAACCTTCAATGGTAATATTAACCACATCCTTTGTCTCAAAATAATAATATTTAATTAGAAATAGCCTTTGATGTTTTTGCTGCATTTATTAATTTACACAGGAAATAATAAAAGCAAAATTTTGATACTCCCATCACTAAAGAGATCTATGTAAATGGCTTTAGGTTGAAATTTTCCCATATAACAAAGTTTATTCATTCATTCGTACATTCTCATGATCAGTTTTTGGGCTTTTTAGTCCACAATATGGCAAGCTCTGTCCTAATCGGTAGGGGTATATTCATAGAAAGGCAAAATAAAAATTTCCCTTCTCATAGAACTTACATTCTAGTGGAGTAGACAAACAATAAACAATAAACCACTCTGCTTCTGAATTGAACAAAATATCACAATTTAGAGTGGGGATCTCTGATTCATGAGTGACTGCCAGATGATGTAACCCAGAGGGGAGGGAGGAGTTAACCTTCCCAGAAATGAATCTTATTCAGTACAAGTTGGAGATGCCTTAAATGGCAGCATGGGGATGTAATTAGCCAAATCCAACTCTCAGACGTTCTGAGAAACATGTGAACCCATTTATTCAACAGGGAAATTGTAACACAAAGGGAGAGAGAGAACCTATAGTTTAAACCCATAATTTAAAAGAAGTGTAATAGATATATCAACCAGTTCCAATGCACGAACCTTCTTTGACTCTACTCAAACAAATCAATTGCTAAAAAGTATGACTTAATCAGAGAAACCTGGACACATACTGAGTATTTACTGATAATTTGTGCTCTATTTTTAAATAGTATAATGATGTTTTATTTTAAAGAATTCTTGCATTTTAAAGTGTTTTTGGGTTAAATTACATAGATGCTAGGATTCACTTCAAATTAATGTAATAGTGGATTTCTATTAGGTAAGACAATAGATCAAACAAGATTAGCTATGCTTTGATACTTGCTGAAACTGAATGATAGATATATGAGAGTTTGTTATAATATTTTTCCATTTTAGAATATATATGAGGTTGTTCATAATGAAAAGCTTTTTATTTTTTAAGATTAATCCTTATGTTTACCATTTTCATTGGTTCATACATTGGAAATTTCTTTAGTTAGAGTTTATTGACAGTAAATTCTTCGGTTTTTGTCTAAAATTTTTTTCAGTCTCAATCTAAAGATAAATTTGTTCTCTTAGATAATAGTACATGGAAAGGAGAAATGAGAGGGAAATTATCTGCCTCTCAGTAAACAACGCATTAAGAGAAAAAGGGTCACTGAGGCAAGAGAAGATGAACACATTAACATATAGAACAGTGCCCAATGGATGAATTACTTTCATTTTTCAGGTATTATCCTTTTTGCACATTTTATACAAACATACAAAGTTACTAATTCCGAGTAATTTTACACACAATTTCATCCAAACATTCAACAGGGACAATTTGATTCTTCCACAAAATTTTCCAGGGAATATAAATCTATTTTTATGAGATTAGAATAGCTTTGAAACCAAATTGAATCCAGACAGATACAGTACAAGGCATCTAGAGTGACATATCTAATTGTGATGTTTCAAGGGGAGGCAATGGGTATATCAAGATAGCTTTTGTCTGTTTCCTCTTCCTCTTCTGAATAAGCCAGCAAGTAGGTAGCATACGTTCTGCTCCTTCTTTCATACTTTTATAGGGGCAGACTCTACTTCTGAAAATTTAGGGGGTAAATTAAAATCAGAACAATATTATAAAGGGTATCTATTTGGAGGTGCAAAATATAAAGATTCTCTTGCAATGGACAATACATGGCTTGACCCTTTAAACTGTAGACATCAGGCAGTATTTTGTAGTCATGAGCCTGACTTGTATGATTGTACTCTTTGGTTTTTACTGTTAGAATCTGGACATGTAGCATTAGGCATTAAATGCCAGCTAAACAGCATTTTCAAATTGGCAAATCAGTACATTTTATGGCATATTTGGCCATAGGCTAGCAGCTGTTTCAGATAATTGCATGTGTTCAGACCTTAAGTGCTGAACTTAAAAGAACTGAAGATCTCGCTTAAGCAAAATCTAACATTGCAGAAAAGATAAAGAGACAATTTATCTCAGTAACTACATAGAGGGCATGATTCCCAGCAGACGTTTGGACCATGGAGACCTCAAAGATTCATGGTTCTCGTTGCAGAATGAACATACACCACTTACTCTGACTTCAGAAAACACGTGGTCCACGGAGGCCAACTTAGCCAAGCAGAAGAGACTTTCTTGGAACATGAATGTGGAACAACATACCTACAGCTACACCTGGAATCACAAGCTTGGCCGAGATGGTATCCTGTCTTATGTCTTTTTAGGTGTTGTTGAACAGAACAATATTGACGAGTCTAAAACTGAAGGCAGCTGGGTTTGGGCTGTGCTAATAGCACTAGTGCAGTTTCAGCTTTGAATTCTCAGTGACTGTGTTAGGCAAAGCTCACATCTTACATTTCATTGAGTATGTTGGGTAGGAAACGAAGGTAATTCATACAGGACCTGGTGCCCAGGGCCATCACCACTCCATCCCCAAACACTGAGCCCTTCAAACAAGATCTTTTTGGAGATCTTGTTTGATCTCCAGAGGCTAAGGATTGACTTGTTTTCTAAAAAAAGTGAATGTGGGGCCAGTGGTTTGATTTCTGATTATCATGGACATATTATTATCTTTTTGGACTCTATAAAAAGCAAGAAATAGAGATACCAAGTTCTAGGTACAATAGAGCTGCTTAGGAAAAATCAGATAAAGTACAAATGCAAATGTGTGTGTGCGCGTGTATCTTACATATTTCACAGGTCATGTTCCCTAGGAATCAGACTCTGAGATAATACCTATGGAAGAGTGAAACAATCATATCTGAGCAGAGGAAAAGGTTGTAAGTGACAACAAATGGCTCAGCCAAGCCCCTAGGGAACTCTGGACCTGGGAAGGCTGCACAGAAATATCTTGAATTCTGGGAAGTTTGCTTGCCAAGTCTTTGTACCCTTTGCCTTTATTATACAATTTACATAGCAGAATGGAACATTAAAATTACATATATTATATTACATGTAATTAATGATATATTATTTAAGTAAACAAAGTATGCGTGTGCTTGCTGTGTGTGTGTGTGTTTGTGTGTATGAAGCATCTAGAAACTCCTGAATCAACGAGGAACAGGGAAGCAAAAATTCAAGAATTCTAGAAGACAGAACTGCAAAGAAGAAAGGTAGATAACCTTTATTTCCACTTTAACATTTGACAAATTTGGTTTAAGAAATCAAGACAAATGGAACATTGGAATATACTCATGCACACATTATGCATATATGCTCTTTCAGTTTATGGCAAAGGTGTCACTGCAATGCAGAAAGGAAGCATGATCTCTTTATTAAATGGTGCTGAGTCAAATGGACATCAATTTGAGGAAAGAGGTGGATGAATGCTGATGGATCCCACTCTTACCTTAGAGAGAAAATATCAATTTGATATGGATTGAAAAATCTAAGTAGGAAAAATAAATCTATAAATCTTTTAGAGGAAAATGTTAAAAGATATATTTCTGTTTTCATGAGCTTTGGAGAGATGAAGAGTTCTTGAAAGGATACAGAATTTTCAACTATAAGAAAATTAACTGGACTACATTAAAGTTAAGAAATCTTATCTATTTTTTAAAAAATTTGAAACATCAAGAGGGCAACCTAAAATTTCCAAGAACATAATGGTAACGCACCAACAATGGAACTGTACTAGAATCTACAAAGAACTCCTACAAATAAATAAGAAAATGGCAGACAACCCACGGAAAAAGAGATAGAAGCCTTGAACTTCACACAAGACAGTTTCCAATGCCCACTTATCTATGAAAAGATGCTCAACTTCCCTATCCATCAAATCAATGAATTATAGCCATAATATAATATTGTAGTATGTTCACATAATGAAATTCTCTATGGCAATGAAAATCAATGATTTGTTATTGCTCTACGTTTCAATACAGACAAAAGAGCACACATTGAGAATGCAACCAAACGCAAAAGAATATCCACTGTAAGATATCACTTACATGAATTTTAAATATATATATATCTTCTAATACATATATCTTCTAATAATGCATATATCATACATTAAATGTAATTAAATATATTATTTATAAAATATAAAACATATTTTAATACAACATATTATGTTATATATAATACATTTATAGATAGCTAGATACATATACACACGTACATATGTATAAATGCAGAACCAGAGCTATGAGGCTGGACATATTTGCAAAGAATAATATTATAGGGACTGAATAGTCAGTCTTGAGTACAGAGAGACTTTAGAAGTAATTTAATTAATGTACAATTTAAATCAATTTCAGAACTTCTGGAGGCAAAATGAATATTTTCCAACATCACTCCCAGAAATTCCAATGAAACATTGGTCGATAGTGGAGGTGGGATCTCATGAAGGTGGGAACATGCATCCTGAGAGAGATTGCTGATCTCCTCACATAAACAGTAGCCATAGTCTTGCTGACTGTGTGCTGAGTGGTTAAGGAGAGAGAGTTAATAAAATAAAATTCCAGGACTGTTGTAGGTGCGTATTTCTTCCCAAATCTTTACTTATATTGTCAAATAGAATGTGCTTAACTTGAGTAAAAGTCTCAATCACACCAAGCATGAAAGGAATAATTTATGCAGATTTTATTGTTGTTGTGTGTATGAATGAATATGTTTCTTACCTTAGAATATGTATAGATTTCTGAAGATATAAACATGGAGGGCCACATAGTAAAATATTGTAAATTACTTCATGTTGAAATTGAGGTTATATCCATAAAAAATGGATCATATGGATCAAATGGAAAAGTGAAAAAGCAAGAAAAAGTTGAGAAAATCATTTATAATATATGTAACTAAGGATTGATATCTTGATTATATAGAGAATTCTTAAAATTCTGTAAGAAAGTCAAGCTTCCTAATAACGAAGTGGGCAAGGAAATTGATAGTAATTCCAAAGAATAGGTAACAAGAATGGACAGTGAAATATTAAATGATGTCTAAAAATCGTTTTAGCAATCTAGAACTGCAAGTGAAAACACAGTACAATACCATTTCATTAAAATTTAAAAACTTAAAGTTAAACAACATCAGTTTAGCCAACTTCAACAATATGGAGCAAGGTGAATTAGTAAATACTACTGAGGTGAGACTATTCATTGATTCAACCATTTGGAAAACCACGTGGAATTATATCATACATGTGAAAAGATGCTTTCCACCAAATCCACCAAATTCACTCCTAGATAAACACTGTACAGAAACTCTTGTATATGTGCAATATAAGTAAAGGAAAGTCCATATCAGAGTAGTTAGTAATAATAGAACCCTGGACACAACCCAAATGCCCATCAAGACCACATTAGGTAAATAAAGTATAGTCTACCAATTCACAGGAATATTATACTGCAGTAAGAATGTATGCATTATCACTTATTGCAAAACCTGAAATAATCTTATCAATGTAATTTTGATAGCATCAAAAAACAAAAATGGCTAGGAATAAATTTAATGTGTACAGATGGAGAAAACATTAAAAAAACTCTTGATCAAAAGTGGCTTTCTACAAATGGAAACATAAACTATAGTTTTGGATAAGAAGACATAGCATAATTAAGATGTCAATTTTACCTATATTAATTCATAATTTTAATATTACTACAGTTAATAATATCTATGATAATAACAATTTATATCCTCTTTTAATGTTTTAGACATGCCTCTATGATTTTATATTAGTGTAATCCTCCAATTAATCCCAAGAGATAGATAGCATTATTGCCTTAACTATTTATTTATATGCAAATTGAGGCACAGAGAAGTGAGATAACTTACTGGAAAGAATAAACGCTGCGATTGAAGTGGAATTTAACTCATAGTCTAATCACAACAATATGAAGTAGACAGACAGCTAATATATAAACTATAAAATGAAGAATTAAGAATATTCAGAAAAACTATGGAAAAAAAAGAGTAAAGAGAATGGAATAGCCCTCCCTAAACATATTATAAATCTTCAATAATTGAAATTTGAATCTGGCACATGAACAGACAGAACAAACTGAACAGAATAGAAAATCCAGAAACAGACCCAATTATACACAGTGTTTCAGTATGCAATAAAGGTCTGTCTCAAGTCTATGGGATAAAATTAGACTTTTTAAATAAATGATATTTAGACATCTGGTTAGTCATATGGAAAAGATAAATTTTGTTTCATATTTCATCACATTGTACATCAGCATAAACTCCAAATGGATCAAATCTTAAATTAAAAATATGAAATAATAAAAGAACCAAAAGTAAATATGGGTACATATTTTGGGGATAAAAAACAAAAAAATTTGGAACAGTATAAGCATTTTTAAAATGCAACACAAAATCTGGCAGTCATAGATTAAAGACTGATAAAGTTTACTACATTAAAAATCTAACAAGCAAAATACTATAAGCAAACAAAAAGATGAATGGTAGATTGGGAAAAATATTGGCAGCTCATCATGGCCACAAGGGCTAATGTCTTAATATACTGGACTCCAAGAAATGAAGAAGAAAAACTCAAAATCCTATAGAAAAAAAGAAGAGAGGATATACATGGACATTCCACAGAGAAAGATAAATGATTCTAAAACATATAAAGTATGCTCGCATTCACTTATAGTCAGAAAACTGCAAATTAAACTACATTGAGTTGTCATTTTTCATCTAATAGGTTAGAAGAAACACAAATTTTATAATATACTTGTTGGCAAGATTTTGAGGATACAGACTTTCTCATCAATTTTGAGAGTGAGTGTAAAATGCTACAATGTCTTTGTAGCATATTTTGAAAAAATATACCAAAATTAAAAAGGCATCTATTTACCCGCTTAACCCAACAATCTCACTTCTCAGAATTTATTGTCTGTATATATCTGTAAGTGTGCAAGATAATATTCAAGGCTATTTGTTGCAGAATTATTATTAATGCTGGAGTATTGGTAACAATAACTCATCATTTTTATCATTTCCATCAATTTTATCAACAGGGCATAATTTCTATAAAATATTTATCATGTACAAAGTACAATACTTTATAGCTCCTAAAGGACTGGCATGGAATAACACTGGTGGTGTACATAAGAAATTAACAAAATATTTACAATTGTGCCTCGGAGCTAAATTTAACTTCTCACTTTTGAATCTTGTAAAATATTTCCTTCTTGAATGGTAACTATAAACATAAATTAAAGTTAAATAAGATTTCCTTTTTTTTTTCCCTGAGGAAGATTTGCCCTGAGCTAACATCTGTTGCTAATATTCTTGTTTTCACTTTAGGAAAATTCACCCTTAGCTAACATCTGTGCCAGTCGTCCTCTATTTTGTATGTGGGGCACCACCAACGCATAGCCACTGACAAGTGGCGTAGGTCCACGCCCAGGAACCAAACCCAGGCTGCTGAAGAGGAGCACGCTAAATTTAACCACTAAGCCATGGGGCCAGCCTCCAAGATATTCATTTTATTGAAAGCATTTGTTTGAAGCCTGTTTGCCTCAAATGAATTTCCACTATAATGACATTTGAAGTTTTAAGATTTTGTATTTTATATGTCCAAATGACCACAATTCCATTTTATTTTGTGAGTTTTAAGCTGTATGTGCAAATTAATCAGTCTCAGATTCTTTATTTCCTGATATTATATATAAATGTCGATTTAGATCCATGGTTCACATGCTCGTTATCTAACAGTTGGCTATAATGCTCCATCAAATTTCCTAGTTCTAACCCAAATGATATTATGATTAAAGAATTCATAAAATTTAGCGATGAGCTGAATGGCAATCTATTCTAAGAGCAGGTGGAAGAAAATGATTATAAATAAGTACCGAATTGGAACAAGTATGTAGACATCAACTAAGCCATTCCTTAGGCATAAAACAATTGTAGACTAACTGTTCCTTTAATCAGTGGCAAGCCATGAGTATTTCACTGTTTTGACGGATGAAGGTACTTCTACTACTTGGTTACTTTGCCTAAATCTTGAAGATAAGGCCTTTTTTACTTTAAAATTGAGAAAGATTTAGTTTGATTGCATCACTTTAATTGAAATATAACTATTTTCTCCTTTGGCATACCTATCCAAGGCAAATATTTTCTTGTGTTGTGATTGACATTTGATTATGAACAGATTAGTCAAATCTCTTGCATTACATGTGATATTGGCCTATCCTAAAGATGGAAAATACTGTATTTCTACATTTACATTTTTATAACATAATATATTGTTTTATTTGGGATTTATTTTGATGAGAAATGATGCCCTGTAATTTTTAAGGTATTTTTGCCAACATCAATCAGGTACATTTACACGACAACTTAAATTCGCAATGGCTAACACCCAAGGATATCTCTGCTCCTACCAGAATTTTGTAAAGAAAATTATCAGAGTCTGCCTACTGTTAAGGAAGTTCAGTGCAATTATTTCAATAGTAATGCAACCAATCATGTCAATTAAGACTTTGGATTGATGGTAACATTTTATACCTAAACACGAGCCTGGTCTCTTCTTTTTTGTTGATAGAATGCAATGCAAAACTTTGTGTATCAAGTTATGGCTGTGAAGGGGAATGTATTTAGTCTGTCTTATTACTGTCACAGCTGCAATGCTGAGAGCAGTCAGCTCTTTCTGATAAGCACATCAGCTCTTTATTTCTTACTATACAGGTTCAAATGGTAATCATTTTAAAATTCCGGAATAAAATGCCCATAGATAGGGGGCCTTGCCATCACCCTGGAAAAGCGCCTGCCTTTTAGTATTTGCCTCTTAATTAAAACAGCATCTGAAATAACAGTAGGATGGTGCTGAACATTCTCTAGGAAACAAATGCTGCAGAGGAGCCTTGGTTCCTGTGGTTAGACAAGCATTATTATTTATTAATTTATGGATTGTAGTGCCGATGTATCAGAGTACTTTACGACAACAGAATCAACAATATAGCCTTGAAAACATGAAAATCCAAGAAAGTATGCTCTCCTCAAACAAAGAATAGCAGTAATGCCCTTTTGATTTGATAGAGAGAAAACTCTAGAAAACTCTCGAGCTCCTTGACAAATACCATATCCAGAACTTTAAATTCTCAGGGAAATTAAATTGCCTCAGATGACCTTCGATCAATTTTAAAAGAGGGAAAACTATAATGCTTTAAGCCACAGTCCATTTTGAATTAGAACAGTTTATTTTAAGCCTTAATGGTTATATTTCCTACGTCAGTTTTATAAACTTGTCCAATATTTCCATCAGCTTTCTGTAAATGCACCTGTCATTTTTGTCCATATTAAATAAAGACATTTATTTTTTCAACTCAGAGTAAATGTTATCTTTAAATATGAGATAAATAGCATCTTTTGGTTTATGTTTTTAAACATTCTGGATGTATTCAGAACCTAGGGAAAACATAAAGGTGGAAAGAAAGTTATTCTGTTTAAAAAAATCCTAACTAAATCACTGAAAAATAAATAGATTTAATATGAAATTTGCTTAACTCTGTAGGGTAGCTGTAGCTGAAGACAGTCTGTTCTTTTTGTGATATATTGGAGGGTGTAATGACTGTTGTCTCCCCAAAGGCTATTCATGATGTCATGATATATCTTCACTCCCATAGCCTCTAAAACTGCAATCCAGAAAATAAATTATTTCATAATCCAAAAGGAAAAAGAACAGCTATGTTGATTGCCATTGGAAATAAAAGTAGTATTTCACAGAATGGATTAAAATGAAATGTCTATTCAAATTCTATTCCAATACTTCCCTCAGTGAAATTATTAAGACTACATGAAAACAATCCCTATGCTTCAAAAGTTACAGGAGCCAATGACAAGAAGAAGGTGGGGAGGGGGGAAAATGAAAAACAAAAACCCTAGAATTGGATATATTAAAATACCAAACCTTGAAAAATATTGATATTACTTAATAAATATGCTTTGTAGAAAGTTGGCTCAAGATATTTTTTGAGGTACCTTCTTATTGAACAAGCTTGCATAAACAAAATTTGCCATCTTCTTAAGCATTAAAGTCAAAGGTTGTCTTCAGATGCATAGACAGTATACACACCCTTGTTTAACTTTCTGACTTGTGTACCTGCAAAAGGATATTTTGGGAATAAATTGGGGGTAGAAATTGAAAATTGGCAAGCAACAGCAGTATACATTGTTTTTGTTTTTAATTTCATCTTCAGTTTCTTTATTTTAGTCTGATTTTTTAAATGTTAGAAAATAAAAACACTTGATTTGTGTTTTATTTTACTTTGAATTTTGTAATAAACAAAAGTGCCCTAAAAAATTAATTGCATTTTATTTAACAAATATTAATTGTTTTTCTTCAATGTTTAAGCCAACTACTAGACCTAGGGGGAAGAAACAGTCAGATATGGCCATTGACCATTACCCTGAAGCTCATAACAAAGGGAAAATAGCAGTTATAAAATGATGAAATAAGTCTGTCTGCTTCCATTGGTGACAACTGGACAGTCTCTACTTCCGGAGAGTGACACCCATCTTTATGGGAGGAAATTCCCATAGAAAGAAAATAAATCACCTTGGACCAAGTCCTCCAAGAGGATTGGAAAGCAGATCCCTAAGGCATGCCCATTTGAAATAGAAAATATCAATTTTACGGGCAACTGAAGAAGTAGAAAAGTGTATCTACCTGAACTAAAATTTCAGCTAAGATCAAATTCAGAAAAGTGGAAAGGCCATATGGATTCGCTTAAAAAGCATTGAAATATTCTTGGAGAATGTTGTGCAGGGTCAAGATCAGGGGTGTCCTGGGAGTGAGCAGGCCAGCCTTTGCATGCGTCACACACTTGCTATCAGTGAAACCCTGGGCACACCTCTTAGATAGGTGACGACCAATCACCTTAACTGTAAAATCATAGTTTTGCAATAAATGACCTCTCAAAGGCCAGTTTTACTCTGAAAAAATCTATTGTTATGACCGCTAATACCTCCTCTCTCCAGAAAAATGAATTTAAAACAACCTTTTAGTTTCCACATACATTCAGGAAAAGAATTTAATGAAGAAAAGTCATATTACAAGTAACTTCTGTACAAATGATTCCAGTACAGGATTATTTGTAACAATTAATAATGGAAATAAACTACATGAGTAGTAATAAGATATTGAATTAATAAATTCTGATAATCCATATCACAGGACTAATATGCAGATATTTGTTACATTTTTCAATATATTTAGGTACAAGGTAAATTTTCATGATAAAATGTTTGATCAAATATATATTTAACTTCTTTTTCTTTTTTTCTTTTTTTTTTTTTGAGGAAGATTAGCCCTGAGCTAACTACTGCCAGTCCTCCTCTCTTTGCTGAGGAAGCCTGGCCCTGAGCTAACAGCCGTGCCCATCTTCCTCTACTTTATATGTGGGACACCTACCACAGCATGGCCTGCCAAGCGGTGCCATGTCCACACCTGGGATTGGAACTGGTGAACCCCAGGCTGCTGAGAAGCAGAACGTGCGAACTTAACCGCTGCACCACCGGGCCGGCTCCTTAACTTATTTTTCTTAATACTCTGATCTTAATTTAATTAAATAACTATGTATCTAAATACATATATAGTTAAAACTGTAGTTAGATATATGCACCCAAAGACATGTATTTGCGTCAGTAAGAGTATAAGTAGCTAAACACAGATATATTTTCCCACAAAATACATCCAAGAGAGAAATATAAAAAAACGTTAACTGTGTTTATCTCTAAAGAAATTATAGGTTTATATTTTTCATTGCCATTTTATGCATTTTTGATTTTTTTACAATAAGTATATATATATATTTATATATATATAAGTATATAAGGTATTATTTTAAATAGAAAGTTATTAATATTTTAGTCATATTTAATGTTTTGAACATTTACTTTATGCAGATACTATACTAAAGGTTTATATGCACTTTTCACAACTAATTCTATGAAATATAAACTATTTTTAATCATCTTTTACAGTAGAATAAAGTGAGGCTTAAGGAGATTGTTTGCATTCACACGGAATAATATCTCTCCTTTTAGAAAGTTGGGTGAAGTGTCAGTGCAAAATATTTGGTCTGTAACAAAAAGTAGAGTAGAATTATATGTAAAATATTAACTAAGGCATTGAGTTTTTCATATTTTCATAACAGTCATTTCTTCTTTAAAAGCCAATTTTGTTGTAACAAGAACAAAGTTCTTCCTGAATCAACTGCAAGAGGGTATAAAAAAATAATTGCTTATCAATATAAGATAGAGAACATTAGAGGGGAAATGATCATTCGTACAAGAAAGAATGGCAGTTGAAGTCCAGTTCTTGTGTTACTGTGTATGATGGATGAGTTAATTCCTCTGACTAATGAACCAAGTCTCTCTCTTGGCCAGAACTAATGAACTAGGATGTTCTGCAGACTCAATATTGTAAGGTAACCACTCCTCCGAAATAGACATGGGCCTTGATGACAGCAATCATGTGTTGAATAATGATCATGGCAAACCTTACCTGAAGTCCCTCATTTTTTTTTCCTTAAAAGTGTTTGAAAGATCGTGGATGGAGGGGGTTAATGGGATATAAGTAGGAGACTACTGGCAGTTACCTAGATTCAGAAACTTGAGAGGTTTCTTCCTCATTGTGGAGGATCATAATTCAAACCAGGAATGCAACTTGACAATATTATTTATATAATTCGACTATACATTCATAAGCATTTGATCAAGCTTTACTTTTATTATCTCAACTGCATACGATAATCTAATGAGGGTAATATCATATGGGATGCTTTTCTATATGAAGAAGAAAAGTAGAATGGTAGAGTAATCCTGAATGATGAAGTCCCTGGGAAATATGGAACAGGAAGGGACATCAGGACATCTGATGAATGAGACACTATTTGAAGCTCAAACATGATTCACAAACTTTTCTTAGCACTCTCAGGGGGTATTTCAGCATCAAAGACACCTGGACGATGGACATCCCTTTTGTTAGCATTGTGTTCCATTATCCATGCACAATCCATCAATTACAGAACTTACAAAAAACAGGAATAGCCAAAAGAGGATGAGCAATGCTGTCATGCTATAAATCATTTCTTAACTTACTATTGCTTATTTATACTGTCTGAGGTTTCCAGAAAAAAATGGTACCTGCTTTAAATTGCGCCTGAAACTCTTGTGTCAAATTCCAAAAGGCTTCCTCTGTATTTGCATTTGGAAGCATATGGCAGCTAGACAAAAAAAGAAAAAAAATCAAAGAGAATTTAGTACAGACAGTGCAGTCCAGTGAAGTGTTTAGAGCAAGCATTCTCAGTATTGTTTTTCAGCATATGCAAATATCCCTCCCACAGCTGAAAAGATGAAAAGTTACTTAACAAATACATGCAGAACTTGCTATGTGGCAAATATTCTTCTCAACTTTTATACACAATAACTGTTGTAATCCTCACAAAAACTCCTTAAGGTAGCACAAATATTATGCCTATTATACAGATGAGAAAATAAGATACAGACAGAGGTTTAGAAATTTGCCAAGTTACACAGCTGGAAGAGGCTGTTCTGGGTTACAAACCATCAAATCTGCCTTCAAAGTCATTGCTTTTAAATACCAGGCTTGTCTATGTCTCCATAAGTTTAACAATGTCTTAGTCCCATCAAGTACTAACAGAACCACCTGGGTTTCAACCCCAGTTCTACCATTTACTGGCAACTACCGGATAAATTGCTTTAGCCTGTCTTAGTCCCAGTTTTCATATGTATAAAACGGAGATCATACCATTGATCTAATCGACTTGTCATGGGGAGAAATGGGGTAATATAGGAACTCTTTTTTTTTTTTAATTTCCTCCAATTTTGGAAGAACTGGGAAAAAGGAAAATAGAATTTTGTCTCTTAGAAAAACGCATCTTGTCCTCTAGATCCTTTTCTATCTCATGTCTAGACCCGCCATGGCTCTTTTTCACTAAGATTATCAGATATTTTCCTTAACTGGATAACTCTTAATACGATGAGCTTGTGAATTTTTCAGAGAGTTGACGGAATAACATCATTCTAGTTACTGCAACGTGGAGTCACTACAGTAAATAAGAATCTATGCAGAAAACTGACACTCTGGGATCAGGACTAAGAAGAGCGTGAGTAGATGGAATTTAAGACGACTTCACTACCACAGATGATCAAACTCTGCACCTGGCTCCTGCGTACTCAGGGCTGATGCCGCAGTTTTTTTGGACATCCTCCTAGAAAAGCTGAGGAGATCAGTCTACATTTGCTCCTACGAGCAATCTGTCCTACTTATATATAAAAGAGAATTACTAAGGAGGTCAAGGCATTAATTCCACCCCCCGCTCCCAGAGATGTCAGGAAGCCTTCAGCTGAGCCATTCATGGACAAATAAGAACATCTTTGACTTTCTATGTCCTTGTCAATTGTCTTTCACTTTTTAGTTTCTTCTCAAGACGTCCCTATTTTCTTAGTAATCAATGAATCTCTCTCATTACAGAGGAAAAGTCCAGGATGGCTGTCTTAGTTTCATCTTGTCTCTATCTTATATTGGCTTTCTGGACCAATTCTCACTTAATTGATTATACATTCTCTACTGTTGATTTAACATTGTGGCTTTTCTTTTAATAAACTAGTTTCTGCAAAATGCTTTTTTAGAAAAATATGTTGCACTAACTTATCTCAATTGTACCCTGGAATTTTAATAATTTTTCTCACACTCACATGAAAGATGGTCTTCTTTATGTGTTCTCCCTCCAGCTTATGTTTCCTATCACTATTCATCTATTTTATTGATGCATTTTCTTCATTATTTCTTAAAGGGAATGCATTCTTGGTCTCTAGCTGATGACATATTTAGGAAATTTATGCTGTTGTTTGCTTTATTGACTTGTGTATTTCTTCTTTCATGCTCAATTGGGTAGTTTTAAAAAAATTATATTCTTACCTTCCCCAATTCTATAGTGTAATATCCTGTTTCAAGAAACACTAGCTCAGCTGACTTATGTATTTCATGAGCCCTGCCCTTTTCCTGATTATTCTCCACTCTTCAAGTAAATCTTGCCTGATCTCTTTGTACACTTACATCTCTTCTCTTTGACATTCTCACTTATAACAATATCACAAATATATCTTTTTTCGATATATATACATATTTCAAATTGATATCAACCGATTTTTAATCTCAGAATTTACATTTGATTACCACTGTTGATTCTTAAAATTAGTAGCTTGAGGTGGCAAAAATCCTCCCTCATTTTGAGGTATGCCTAACTTGCATTTACTTTCTACTGTGAGTTTTCTAGCACTTTTTTTTTTTACCACCTCTCATGTTAAATATTTACAAGTATAATTTCATAAAGTCAAGTCCAAAAATAGCATGAAATCAGATGTGATGAATTTGGCAATTAACACCTGATGTCCAAATATCCAGTCAGCTAGATGTGTACACTCATTCTGGTCATTTAATAGGTATGAACTTCATATGTTTTTGAGGGTCTACTTATTATAAAAGTTATTAATTAGTGAAGGGCAAAGTTGATTCAAATATCAGAATTATTTGGAGACTCTGTCCTGCTTTCAATTATTCACCTAAATAGTCCTTGTTTTCTACTCAAGTATCAAGAAAAGTTCCTTAACTCTAATCACAAGGGAACATTTTATTCACTGTGCACCTCCTTAGTGTACATGTAATCAAGTGTCTCCCTGGAGAAGGTCAGATATATGTGGTTTGCTGTATCAGTGATTTAACCACAATTCTGTAATGAATCATGTTTTACACAGATGCTAATATGTGAATGCCCTATCTTTCAAAAAATATGGCATTGGGAACCATAAAGATTTAAAATTCAAATATTTTGTTTTACTGTTACACTGTATGACTTTCTTTGTAGACTTCATAATTTATTCATTAAAGCAGGTAGCACAGCTGTGAAAATAGTCCCTCTGGGGGAGTGCTAAGTTTCTGTTGAAATGGAGGAAATAAGTGTCTTTAATTGATCAATGAATTTATGAACACTCATCTTTTGTAAAAAATGATGTCAAGGGCAAAAGCAAAAGACAACAACCAGTGCACAAAAACAACTTACAGAGTTTTGTGACTCTATTACCTTTCTGTGATGTAGGCTTTGCCCTTTTGACGAGTAGCTGCTTTGTAGAAAATCCTTATTTTATTCTGGAACAAGCAAATCTTAACTAGATAAACCCAATCATGCCTTGATTGTCTGAAAAATCTACACTTAACATTAACAGGCTTTAATTCTTTCTCCACCAGAGCCTGTAAGAGACAGCTAGGTACTCCTCAGGTAGTTTTTCCTTACCCACCCTTAAATTAACGAACACTGTCTTCTTTAGAAGTCTATAGTAAATTTCATTCTTATTAATATGTCTCTTCTCACCTGTTCTGAGGTTTGGGAGATGTAGTAGCAAAAACAAACAGTATCAAATTAATCATGACAGTAAACATTTTGATCACTTGCTATATGTCAAGTCTCTAAGAGTAGATGTTACATATGTGATCAAAATAAAAAAAAAATCTGTTCTTCCAGAATGGATGGTTTTGATATGGACTTTTTTACTTGTCTCAGTCCTCAATGACTTTCTCTTTTCCTTAGTGACTAGGGTAGAAAAGAATCCATTGGTTATGCAATATTTTTTTAAATGAAGTTATTAGGGGAAGGATAATCTGAAGTAATTATTTCTATAATTCTTATTTTCCTAGTGTGTCAACATTATTGCAAGCAATGGCATAGAAGATTCTGGAATAAGAAATTCCCTGAAAACGTTAAACAGATTAGAGGAGTATAAAATCTATAGGATTATAATTTGGAATATTGATTGAGAGAGAGAGGAGGTGAAATAATAGAGTGGTAATCAAAATACAGAGAAAGAAAATACTGTGGGAATTAATAAGTAATTTACAGGAAGAGTAGTAATTTCTAGATATAGCCTTTCGTTATCAATAGAAATATAGAAAAACACCTGAATATTTTTTGAGGTTAATCAGGTTGGAGAATGAAGTGAATTTGAGAGAAACAGATTCCCTTTTGAGGTAGGCAAACTATAGCCCATCACCTATTTTTGTACAGCTTGTAGGTTAAGAATGATATTTGCATTTGTAAATAGTAGAGAAGAAGATTTTGTTACATGTGAAAACTATATGAAATTTAAATCAATTGGCCATATATGTTTGGATTTGTTTCTGGACTCTCAATTCTATTCCATTGGTCTACATGTGTATGCTTTTACTAGTACCACACTGTTTCAATTACTACAGCTTAATAGTAAGTTTGGAAATCAAGCATGTGAGTCCTCCAACATTTTTTTTTAATCATTTTGATTATCCTGGGCTCCTTGTGGTTCTATATGAATGTGAGGTTGGGCTTTTCCATTTCTGGTATAGTTTGCTGGTGCTAGGGTCGGCAATGGGACCCAGTAGGAACAGAATTGTGTGCTTTTTTAAAATTGAGTTCATAATAGTATATATCAATGTGAAATTTCAGTCGTACATTATTTCTTGACTGTCATGAGGTATGTGCTCCCCTTCGCCCCCTGTGCACAACTCCCACCCTCCTTTCCCTGGTAACCACTGAATTGTTTTCTTTGTCCATGTGTTTGTTTATATTCCACATATGAGTGAAATCACCTGGCGTTTGTCTTTCTTAACCTGTTTTATTTCACAAAGAATTAATTCCCTCCAGGTCCATCCATGTTGCTGCAAATGGCATCATTTTGTCTTATTTTATGGCTAAGTAGCATTCCATTATATACATATACCACATCTTGTTTATTCACTCATCGGCTGATGGGCACTTGGGTTGTTTCTATGTCTTGGCTATTGTGAATAGCGCTGCGATGAACATAGGGGTACATATGTTATTTTGGATTGTTGATTTCAAGGAGTTTGGGTAGATACCCAGTAGTGGGGTAGCTCGGTCATATGGTAGTTCTATTTTTAGTTTTTTGAGGAATCTCCATACTGCTTTCCATAGTGGTTGCACCAGTTTGCATTCCCACCAGCAGTGTATGAGGTTTCCCTTTTCTCTACCACCTCTCTCACATTTGTTATTTTTAGTCTTAGTAATTATAATCATTTTAACAGGCATAAGGTGGTATCTTAGTGTAGTTTTAATTTGCATTTCCCTGATTAGGGATGTTGAACATCTTTTCACATATTTCTTGGCCACCTGTATATCTTCTTTGGAAAAATGTCTGTTTGTATCCTCTGCCCATTTTTTGATCAGGCTGTTTTTTTTTTTTTATTGTTCAGTTGTGTTTGTTCCTTATGTATTATGGAGATTAATGCCTTGTAAGATATATGATTTGCAAATATTTCCTCCCAATTGATGGATTGTCTCTTTGTTTTGACCCTAGTTTCTTTTGCCTTGCAGAAGCTCTTTAGTCTGATGAAGTCTCACTTGTCCATTTTTTCTTTTGTTACCCTTGTCAGAGAAGACATGATATTCGAAAATATCCTTTAAAGTTCCATGTCAAAGGATGTACTACCAATATTATCTTCAAGGAGTTTTATGGTTTCAGAACTTATCTTCAAGTCTTTGGTCCATTTTGAGTTTATTTTTGTGTATGGTTTGAGATAATGGTCTACTTTCATTCTTTTGCATGTGACTGTCCAGTTTTCCCAACGTTATTTACTGAAGAGACTATCTTTTCTCCCTTGTGTGTTCTTGGCATCTTTGGATTAGCTGTCCATAGAAATGCAGTTTTATTTCTGAGATTTCAGTTCTGTTCCATTGATCTGTGTGCCTGTTTTTGTACCAGTACCATGCTGTTTGATCACTATGGCTTTGTAGTACATTTTAAAGTCAGGGATTGTGATGCCTCCAGCTTTGTTCTTTTTTCTCAGTATTGCTTTTTTGTTGTTGTTTTGGAACATTTTCAATTATGAACCTATGAAAAGGAAAAGAAAAAAGCCAGAAGGCAGAAATTACAATGAGAAATCTGACCAACACTCATTTGGGGCAACAGTTAAGCCACTAAGGTTGATAAAATTATAAAGATTAAAATGTTTGAGCTAGTATTTTATAAAGAGGTTATGTCAACTTTGCCTGAGTGGTTTTTGGGAATGGATGTTATGTCTAGCTGGAAATGCTTCCCCTGGTTAATGGAGTCTTTTTTTTTAATTTAATTTTTATTGAGTTAATGATAGGTTACAATCTTGTGAAATTTCAATTGTACATTATTGTTTGTCAGTCGTGTTGTAGGTGCACCCCTTCACCATTTATGCCCACCCCCCCACCCTACCTTTCCCCTGGTAACCACTAATCTGTTCTCTTTGTCTATATTTTTAAATTCCTCATATGAGTGGAGTCATACAGAGATTATCCTTCTCTATCTGGCTTATTTTGCTTAACATAATTCTCTCAAGGTTCATCCATGTTGTTGCAAATGGGACGATTTTGTTCTTTTTTATGGCTGAGTAGTATTCCATTGTATATATATATATATATATATATATATATATATATACCACATCTTTATCCACTCGTCTGTTGATGGGCACTTAGGTTGCTTCCAGATCTTGGCTATTGTAATTAATGCTGCAATGAACATTGGGGTGCATGGGACTTTTGGAATTGCTGACTTCAAGCTCTTTGGATAGATACCCAGTAGGGGGATAGCTGGATCATATGGTAGTTCTATTTTTGATTTTTTGAGGAATCTCCATATTGTTTTCCATGGTGGCTGCACCAATTTGCATTCCCACCAGCAGTGTATGAGGGTTCCTTTTTCTCCACAACCTCTCCAACATTTGTTAGTATTTGTTTTGGTTATTTTTGCCATTCTAATGTGTGTAAGGTGATATCTTAGTATAGTTTTGATTTGCATTTCCCTGATGTTCAGCGATGATGAACATCATTTCATGTGCCTATTGGCCATCGGTATATTTTCTTTGGAGAAATGTCTGTTCGTGTCTCCTGCCCATTTTTTGATCGGGTTGTTTGATTTTTTGTTGTTGAGTTGTGTGAGTTCTTTATATATTATGAATATTAAGCCTTTGTCAGATGTATGACTTGAAAATATTTTTTCCCAGTTAGTGGGTTGTTTTTTTTGTTTCAATCTTGTTGTCTTTTGCCTTGAAGAAGCTCTTTAATCTGATGAAGTCCCATTTGTTTATTCTTTCTATGTTTCCCTTGTCTGAGAAGACATGGTGTCCAAAAAGATCCTTTTAATACTGATGTCAAAGAGTGTACTGCCTACATTTTCTTCTAGAAGCCTTACGGTTTCAGGTCTTACCTTTAGGTCTTTGATCCATTTTGAGTTTATTTTGGGGAATGGTGGAAAAGAATGATCAATTTCATTCTTTTACATGTGGCTTTCCAGTTTTCCCAGCACCATTTGTTGAAAAGACTTTCTTTTCTCCATTGTATGCCCTCAGCTCCTTTGTCGAAGATTAGCTGTCCACAGATGTGTGGTTTTATTTCTGGGCTTTCAATTCTGTTCCATTGATCTGTGAACCTGTTTTTGTACCAGTACCATGCTGTTTTGATGACTGTAGCTTTGTAGTATGTTTTGAAGTCAGGGATTGTGATGTCTCTAGCTTTGTTCTTTTTTCTCAGTATTGCTTTTGCAGTTCAGGGTCTTTGGTTGCCCCATATGAATTTTAGGATTCTTTGTTCTGTTTCTGTGAAGAATGTCATTGGGATTTTGATTGGGATTGCGCTGAATCTGTAAATTGCTTTGGGTAGTATGGACATTTTAACTATGTTTATCCTTCCAAACCATGTGCATGGAATCTCTTTCCATCTCTTTGTGTCATTATCTATTTCTTTCACATTGTCTTATAGTTTTCATTGTATAAGTCCTTCACCTCCTTAGTTAAATTTATTCCTAGTTGTTTTATTCTTTTTGTTGCAATTGTAACTGGAATTGTATTCTTGAGTTCTCTTTCTCTAAGTTTGTTAATTTAGTATAGAACTGCAACTGATTTTTGTAAGTTGATTTTGTACCCTGCAACTTTACCGTGGTTAATTATTTCTAATAGTTTTCCAATGGATTCTTTAGGGTGTTCTATATATAAGGTCATGTTATCTGCAAACAGCAAGAGTTTCACTTCTTCACTGCCTATTTGGATTCCTTTTATTCCTTTCTCTTGCCTAATTGCTCTGGTCAAAACCCCCAGTGCTATGTTGAATAAGAGTAGTGATAGTGGTCATCCTTGTCTTGTTCCTGTTCTCAGAAGGATGGGGTTCAGTTTTTCCCCATTGAGTATGATGTTGGCTGTAGGTTTGTCATATATGGCCTTTATTATTGAGGTAATTTCCTTCTATCCCCACTTTGTTAAGAGTTTTTGTCATAAATCGCTTTGGATCTTGTCAAATTCTTTCTCTGCATCTATTGAGATGATCATGTAGTTTTTATTCCTCAATTTGTTGATGTGGTGTATCAAATTGATTGATCTGCAGATGATGAACCATTCCTGTGTTCCTGGTATAAATCCCACTTGATCATGATCTATGATGCTTTTGATTTATCACTGAATTCGGGTTGCCAAAATTTTGTTGAGGATTTTTGCATCAATGTTCATCATCAATATTGGCCTATAGTTTTCCTTTTTTGTGTTGTCTTTGTCAGGCTTTGGTATTAGAGTGTTGTTGGCCTTGTAGAATTCGTTAGGAAGTGTTCCATCTTCCCTAATTTTTGGAGGAGCTTGAGAAGGATAGATATTAAATCCTCTCTGAAAGTTTGGCAGAATTCTCCAGGGAAGCTGTCTGGTCCTGGGCTTTTATTCTTAAAATGCTTTTGTTTACTGTTATCATGAATCTCTTTCTTTGTGATTGGTCTATTCAGATAATCTGTTTCTTCTTGATTCAGCTTTGGGAGGTTGTGAGAGTCTAAGAATTTATCCATTTCCTCTAGGTTATCTATGTTGTTGGCATATAGTTTTCATAGTATTCTCTTATAATCCCTTGTATTTCTGTGGTATCCATTGTTATTTATCCTCTTTCATTTCTAATTTTGTTTATTTGAGCTCTCTCTCTTTTTTTCTTTGTAGGTCTGGCTAGGAGTTTGTCAATTTTGCCTATCTTCCCAAAGAACCAGTTCTTTGTTTCATTGATCCTTTCTACTGCCTTTTTAGTTTCATTAGCATTTATTTCTGCTCTGATTTTCATTATCTCTCTCCTTCTGCTGACTTTGGGATTTGTTTTTCTTTTTCTATTTCAATTAGGTATAATTGGAGATTGCTTATTTGAGATTTTTCTGGTTTGCTAAGGTGAGCCTGTATTATAGTGAATTTCCTTCTTAATACTGCTTTTGCTGCATCCCGTATAAGTTGGTACAGTATGTTTTCATTTTCATTTGTTTCCAGATATTTTTTATTTCTCTGTTAATTTCTTTAATGATCCATTGCTTGTTCAATAGCATGATGTTTAGTCTCCACATCTTTGTCCCTTTCTCAGCTTTTTCTTGTAATTAATTTCTAGCTTTATAGCATTATGATCAGAAAAGATGCTTATTATTTCAATTTTCTTAAATTTATTGAGGCTTGCCTTGTTTCTCAGCATATGGTCTGTCCTTGTAAATGTTCCATGTGCACTTGAGAAGAATGTCTACACTACTGTTTTTGGATGGATTTCTTTATATGTTTATTCTTCATATGTCTTTATATGTCTGTTCTTTATATGTCTATTAAGTCCAACTGAGTAGCTTTTCATTTAATTCCAGTTTCCTTTTTGATTTTTTGTCTGGATCATCTATACATTGATGTGAGTGGGGTGTTGAGATCCCCCACTATTATCATGTTATTATTAATATCTTCTTTTAGGTTTGTTAATAGTTGATTTATGAACTTTGGTGCTCCTCTGTTGGGTGCATAGATATGTATAAGTGTTATTTCTTCTTGATGGAGTGTCCCACTGATCATTATAAACTGCCCCTCTTTGTCTATTTACCTATCTTATCTTGAAGTCTACTTTGCTAAGTAATGTAACCCCTGCTTCCTTTTGTTTGCCATTAGCTTGGAGTATCATATTCTTCCATCCCTTCACTCTGAGCCTGCATTTGTCATTGGAGCTGAGATATGTTTCCTGGGGGCAGCATATTGTTGGGTCTTGTTTTTCATTCCGTCTCGCCACTCTGAGTCTTTCTAGTGGAGAATTTAAGCTATTTACATTTGGGGTGATTATCAATATATGAAGGCTTAATGCTGCCATTTTGCCATCGTTTTCATTATTTTAAACCAATTCAATCTCTTTCCTCCTCCCCTCCTACGTTGTTTTTCTCATATCTTATTCTATCTTGTGTTGTGAGTTTGTGGTTAAAATGACAAGATTATCTATGTTTTTGGTGTTTTCCTTCCCTTTATCTTTAATGCTATACTTGAGCATTTTCTATCCTGTTCTGATTCTGTCTACCTATTTATCTCCTCACTCCATACCTTAGCTTTTGTTTGTCTTGGAAAGTATTTATTTCTCCATCATATCTGAAGGATATTTTTGCTGGATAGAGTATTCTTGCCTGAAAATTTTTGTCTTTCTAGATTTGAATATGTCATTCCGTTCTCTCCTAGCATGTAGGGTTTCTGCAGAGAAATCTGCTGAAAGCCTGATAGGGGTTCCTTTGTAGTTTATTTCCTTCTACTTTCTTCCTTTAGTATTCTTTCTTTGTCATTCAGTTTTGCCAGTTTTACTACTATATGCCTTGTAGTAGGTCTTTTTACACTGACAAATCTAGGAGATCTGGAAGCTTCTTCCACATGGATTTCCTTCTCTTTCCCTAGGTTTGGGAAGTTCTCTGCTATTATTTCTTTGAACAGTCTCTGCTCCATTTTCCTTCTCTTCTCCTTCATGAATACCTATCATTCTTACGTTGCATTTCCTAATTGAGTTGGATATTTCTCAGAGACTTTCTTCATTTCTTTTTAGTCTTATTTCTCTCTCCTGCTCTGTCTGGAGCATTTCAACATGTCTATCTTTGATTATGCTGATACAATCCTCTATGATGTCCACTCGAGCGTTCAGGGATTCTGTATTTTATTTTATTTCTTCCATTGTGTCTTTCATCTCTAATATTCTGATGGATTCTTCTTTATAGTTTCCATCTCTTTTGTGAAGCAGCTCCTGAACTCATTGAATTGTTTCTCTACATTCTCTTTTACCTCACTGAGTTTTTTTATGATATCTATTTTGAATTCATTGTCATTTAGATTAGAGATGTCTGTGTCCTCTGGACTGAATTCTGGGTACTTGTCGTTTCTCTCTGGTTTGGAGATTTGATATAATTCTTGATATTGCTAGAGGGGGTGGCTCTGTTTTTACACATCCTGGTGTTGTTTGGTCACAGTTACCACCTATTGCCACTGAGTGAGTGTCAAGTGCCACGTATTCTGAGACATCTGCCTTCAGCCAAGATCCCAGGTGTTGGAGCCATGCTGAGTGGGTAGGAGGATGGGCCCTTTCTCCTGCATGCTCTCACGGTTTTCTTCCTCTGCTCTTGCTATCTGCTCTCCTGGGGTGTTGGCTTGATAAGGTCACCCCCCATGAAGGCTTTCACCTAAGTAGAGGGCTTCCCTCTTGTCTGCAAGAGCCCTCAGGAGTCCTTGACATTCCTGTGAATGATTTTCCTTCCCCCATCCCTTCCCGCTCAGAGGCCTCCCACAGCCCTGGACCACAGTCCTTAGGGGAGGAAGCAAAGTTTTCTCTTACCCTATTCCACCTCCTCCAAGAATGGCTACAGCCTCTCTGTCCTCTGTCCTATGGCTGTGTGTGTCTCTCCAACGTTATTTTTGCTGTGTTTGGATGTCCTCTGTTGGAGTATGAATGTTTTTTCATTGTATGTTGAAGGGGAGAGATTACCAGGAAACTTCATGCTGCCATGATGCTGATGTCACTCTCAGAATTGTGTGCATTGATCTAAGTATCCTATTGACATCTCTTCAACCCCTTCCACCACCTATGTGTAAATATGAGTACTCATAAATTGCTTCTTCTGAACCTATGCTTGTACATTTCATTGTTAAATATGTAATATCCAAAGCCCCAGTACATAGTTGTATATCCTACTTATAAGTTGTTCTAGTTCTTCTGTGTTGGATGCTGCCACAGCATGGCTTGATGAGTAGTGCCTAGGCCCACACCCGGGATCTGAACTGGGGGTGAATCCAGGCCTCCGAAGCAGAGTGCATGAACTTAACCATTCAGCCACAGAGCCAACCCCCAACAATTATTCTAATGAGCTTGCCCCCAGAAATTGTATATTGTTCTGCTACAAACACTTGCCTAGAGAATCTGATGGAGTTGGAAGTTCTTTTCTCAACCACATGCTGTTCAAAAAATTATCCATCTTGCCAGTATTAGGGGTCAGTATAAAAGAACTTCAGAGTATCTCTCTCTCCCATTGTCATGTATGGGACTTAGTATTACATCCTCAGAATGGTTGGAGAGCCAGGGGAGCTGATCATGTGCAGGGGGGGAGAAGTAGGAATAATTTTTTCACTTAAGCCATAGTTCCAATAACTGAGACACAGTCTTTAAAATCTTATATCTAAATACTGACAGGTAATATGATGTAAAATGTTCCTTTGAGAGAGTTTTTCAATTTTGTGTCAGAGGGAGGAGAGTGCTAGACGGCTTAAGAAAGGGCTTCTGCCTTGATGGTGCAATTAGTGAGAAGTCTCCACACATGGGTTTTGGTTTTCACTTGCAAAGACAGTTTTTTCTTTTTATAAAAAATATTTTTATAGTTATTTTCATGGGAAGGTTGAGGATGGTATACTATGCATGATTAGGTTGCTGACATAATAAATAAAAAGTACATAAATATTTTATTTTTTTCTTGAGGGCAGAAAGTAACATATGAAACATAAATATTCCTATTAAATTAGTTAGTAGACATTTTAGGAATGTTAAAATGGTTGAACAAAACATTAATTAATTTAATTAATTTTGGCTATTTATATGTAAGGAAATTACCAAGTACTAAGATTATGAAGAATAATCAATTTATTAGCAATATTTTTATGTTGAATTATAACATTATAGTCTGTTGAAAATTAAACTTAGAAATCATTAAAAAATACATCAAGGGGCTTTAGAAATATCTTTATCCTGAGGAAATTCTGAAAGGAAAAAAGGGAAGATTATTTCTTTTATTTGATTCCAAGTAATTAGCAATTTAAGTAGCTGAAATGAGAGCAGGTATGAAGAAAGATGGAGGTTTGCATACATATTACTGAGAAAAATATGTGATTTAAAAGTGTATGTTAGAGAAGTCACAAAAATGGTGATTTGGAGGATTATATTCTTGCTTTTCTTACTGACATAGATAAGAGGTATAATCAAAGGTAAAGTTATGATAATCAAATAATTTGATAAGATTATTCTATCACTCAAAATACCTAGTTTTTATCTAAAGCTCCAATTGTAAGTAATTTTCTTCTTAAATTATATTGCTAAAATGATTTTAGACAGATATTACAAATTTGATTTATTCCATTGTAAAGTTAAATATGTCAATTCATCCTTATAGTGATTGCTCATAGTTGAAATGTCCAATACTAACTTTTGGTCTGAAATTAACATCAAGCATTACATAACTTTGTTCCCTGAGTGAGCATAATTAAAGAATAGAATAAACCTAGGCATGAAATTCTTATCACCCTAAAGACATCTCCCCACCCTGATGTTATCTCTTGCATATGTTTCTTTTTAAAGACGAAATTGTATTATATTTTGCAATGAAGGGAAGAGTTGGCAAATAAATAATGGCTAAGAATAAATCGTAAAGTTTACTCCATCTTTTTGATTAAAATACAAATTGGAGAACATATAATGTTTTGACCCCCTCTACCCCTAGAGCTAAGGAAGTTGAGAACACTTGAAAAAGAAGCATATATGTAGAATTGTCAGTGACTACTGCTTACTAGGGAGTAGGTAAATCCCAAGACAAAAACTGATATTGTCTATAACTAATAACCAGACATCCATTCATGCATTTCTATTTGTAATGTTCTATATCTATTTGATAATCCAGAGAATCTATTTAGTTTATTTTGATTGTCTATATAGTTGTCAATATAGCAACAACTCGGGATGAGAACAAAAGCAAAGGCACAGAGGAACTTGGGTTTAACCGTAATCATGACAAGCTTTGCTTGTCGTGGGAAAGGTGGAGATGAAATCTTAGGAGAAGATGGAGTCATACTCAATAAGCACATGTGTATAAGTCTGCAATTTCACCAGCAAAACCTCTTACCAAGATTTGTCTTCTTCACCTGGTCTAATGTTTGGCTCTTTAAAAATTGAAATAGTACATAAAGAATTTTGGATTTACAATTTTCTAGGAATCTGAAATTTAATTTACCAAATAGTTAGGAATTAGTCTATAGGGATTCTGCTGTTCTTTTGGGGTGTGGTTGAGTCATTTTCAGATGTTCTCAGAAGAAGTGAGCAACCATGTCATGGACCCTTCTTTTCAATTTCCCAGGACCCAAGTCATACCAGTCAAACCACTTGCTCTTTACTAATATTTATACCGCAAACATATCAACCAAAGTGGAGTTTAACAAACACCATATCATCTAGAAAAGAATCTCTCCTATCAGAGTAATTTAGGTTTTTTTAGAGAATTGTGCCTTATCATTTGTTCGTTGGCCAAAGGAAGTCTTCCTCCGTAGCACTGAAATAGATTCTGTCTCATTCCTGCATACCTGTCCATTCCACACGGTGTGTCTCTCGTAGTCATTCAATGAACTTCAGGTCACTCTGCCAAATCAAGATTTTCATGAAAACCATGATTTTTGATAGGACTTGCATATAATTTATAGACAAATTTAGGATTAATTTATATCTCGCTATTATTTATAATTCTCCATCTTTGAATACGGCTTATGTTTTCATTTCTCAATGCCTTCTTTTACGTCCTTAATGAAAGTTTTATAATTTTCTCAATGAATATTTTACACGTTTCCTAAGTAATTTTCAATTTATATTGGTATTTAAAATGGGATTTTTAAAATTAACTTTGCTACTTTATGTTTCTAGTATATGTAATGCTATTGAATCCTGTGTAGGAGTCATATTGTTTAGTTTGCTGGAAATTTTTTGGATTTTTGGTTTATTTATTTAATCACTGAATAATAAAAATTTGGTATCTTTTTATTTCAACTTTTAAACATCTTTTTGGTTTACCCTGTATTATTTTACTATCTATGATTTTTATAAATATTTTTCTATTCAATATTTATAAGTAATTCAATAAATCTCAATTTCTATCTTGTTAATTTCTTTAAAGGCACTCTATCTGTTTCACTACTAAATATGATGAATGGATAGAATTTAGAAAATTGCTATTATCAGTTAAGAAAGTTCTCTTGTGGCTTTAGTGTATTAACACACATTGTCAAGAAAGAGTGTTTGGATTTAGCAATTTTTACAACTTTTGATGGTTTTTAAGGCTACTTTACTTTGTTAAAATAGTTGCCATAAACTCTGACTTTTGATTGTAAGCATTTATGCAATCATGGGATCAATTCTCGGTCATAATAGGTTTCCTCCTTTTTTTACCAACTTTCTCTCATTGATGATAACATGACTTTATATTCTTGTGCTTGAAATGATCCCCAATAAAGCCAAAGAGCACTTTCTTATGTTAAATGTCTGGACTTTTTCATGAACAACTCCAAATATATAATTCAACATGAATTTTCAATTTTTCAATTGTGTGAAAAATCTTACATCAATTCTTGTCTTTGCCGGGGTTCTGCCATTCTTTTACAATAAACCTGTTTAGTAAAGGCCCGGAGAGTGAATATTTTAACTTCGAGAGCCATTTGTTTCATGTCTCAACTACTCAAGTCGACCATTGCAGTACAAATGTAACCATAGAGAGTACACTAAATAAGTATGACTGTGTTCCAATAAAACCTTGTTATGGACACTGAAAGAAGCATTGACAGAACTGAAGGAAGAAATAGACAATTCTTCAATAATAGTTGTAGATTTCAATGCTACACTTTCAATAATGAAAAGAAGATCAAGACAGAACATCAAAAGGAAATAGGGACCTCATCAACACTATAAACCAACTATACTTAACAGATATACAGAACACTTCATACAATAAGAGAAAAAATATATTCATCTCAAGGGTGCATGCAACATTTTTCAGAATAGATCATATGTTAGGCCATATAAAATTCTCATTATATTTTAAAAGATTGAAGGCATATAAAGTATGTTTTATGATCACAATGGAATGAAAGAAATCAACAATAGAAGGAAAATTGGAAAATATGTGGAAATTAAACAAGATAGTCTTAAAATCAATGAGTCAGAGAAGAAATCACTAGAGAAATTAGAAAGTACTTGGAGATGAATGACAACAAAACCACAACACACCAAAACTTCTGGGATGCAATGAAAGCAATGCTCAGAGAGAAAAGTGTAGCTGTAAATGCCTACATTAAAAAGAAAGAAATATCTCAAATCAATAACTTAATTTTATACCGTAAGGAACTAGAAAAAAAGTGGCAAACTAAACCCAAAGCAAGTAGAAGGAAGGAGATAATAAAGGTTAGAGTAGAGATAAACAAAATAGAGAATAGAAAAGCAATAGAAAGAATTAATAAAACCAAATGTTGGTTTTTGGAAAAGATAAACAAAATTGATAAACCCTTAGACTGAAGCAAAAAAGAGAGAATACACAGTAACTAAATCAGAAATAAATACAAGTTCATTAGTATTGATCTTGAAAAAACTATGACAAATTGTATGTCAAAGAAATTAGATAATCTAGATGAAATATAAAAATTCCTAGAAACACATAAATTACCAAATCTGACTCAAATGAAAAAATCTAAAGACATCTATAACAAGTAAACAGATTAAGTAATCAAAAATCTCCCAACAAAGGCAAGCCCCGGACCAGATGGCTTCACTGAGTGGTGAAGTCTACCAAACCATAAAAATGAATTAACACCAATGCTACTCAAACTCTTCCAAAAGAGAAGAGGAGGTAAGACTCCAAACACCTTCTACAAGGCCAGTAGTACTCTGATACACAAGATACCGCAAGAAAAAAACTATAATCAATATATATTAATATAGATACAACAGTCTTCAACAAAATAATAGCAAATCAAATTCAACAGTACATTGAAAGAATGATACATCCTGAACAAGTACAATTTATCTCAGGAACGCAAGGGTAGTTCAATATAAGAAAACAATCAATGCAGCACACCACATTAAAAGAACAAAGGGGAAAATCATATGACCATCTCAACAGATGGAGAAAAAGGATTCAAGCAAATTCAACACAGTTTCATTATAAAAAGCATTCAACAAACTAGGAATAGAGGGAGCTTCCTTAACATGATACAGAGCATTTATCAAAAAGTCACAGCTAATGTCACTCTCAATTGTGAAAGATTGAAAACTTTCCTTCCTAAGATCAGGAAGAAGAAGAAGATGACCACTTTCACTACTGCTATTCCACATTATATTGGAAGTCTACAGAGAAAAAATAGTCAAGTAAAAGAAATAAACAGGGTCCACATTGGAAAGAGAGAAAGAAAGCTATTTTTACTCTCAGATAACATGAGTTTATATACAGAGCATCCTAAACTACCTCCCCCTACAACCAACACACACCCAAGCATACACGCAAACTGCTAGAGCTAATAATCAAATTCAGCAAAGTTGCAGGGTCAATTGTTTTTCTAGACACTATCAATGAAAAACTGAAAAGGAAATAAAGATTAAAACAACATTCATAAGAAACTGCAAGAGGTCTTGGGTAAACTAAGCAATATTGACATGAAAAACAAATGACTTACGCTTCTTGATTTCAAAGTTTACTGAAAAGCTACTGAAATCAAAGCAGTGTGGTATTGGTGTAAGCATACATAAAGACTAGTAGAATAAAAGCGAGAGTCAAAAAACAAATTCAGACATCTATGGTCAATTGATTTTCGACAAGAGAGTGAAGACTATCCATTGGGGAAGGAATTGTCTCTTCCAAAAAATTGGTGCTGGGACAACTGAGTAATCACATGCAAAAGAAAAAATTGGATCTCTATCTCACCCCATATTAAAAAAATTAACCCCAAATTAATCAACATTGTGAATATAACAGCTAAAATTATAAAACTATTAGAAGAAAAGATAGGGATAAATCTTTATGACCTAGATTTTGGCAATGGATTCTTAAATTTGACACCAAAACCATAAGAAACCAAAGAAAAAAATATATAAATTGAATTTCATAAAAAGTAAAATTTTTGTACATCAAAGGACATTATGAAGAAAGTGAAAAGATAACTGACAGAATGGGAGAAACTATTTTCAAATTGTGTATCTGACAAAAGTTTAGTATTCAGAATATATAAAAAACTCTTACAACTCATCAACAGAAAGACAACCCTACTGAAAAATGTGTGTAAGACCTGGACAGATATTTCTCTAAAAAAGATGTACAAATGGCCAATAAGCACAGGAAAAAAATGTTTAAGATCATAGGTCATTATGGAAATTCACATCAAAACCACAATGAGATATCACTTTTCACCCTCTGTGGTGGCTTTAAACAAAAAGCAGAACATGACAAGCATGGGCAAGGATGTGGAGAAATAGCAATCCCAGTACATTCCTGGTGGGAATGTAAAATGGAACAGCCTCTGTGGAAAACATTTTGGTGGTTTCTCCAAAAGTTAAACATAGAAATAACATATCACACAGCAATTCCACTCCAAGGTTAATACCCAACAGAAATGAAAACATATGTTCACACTGAAACTTGTACAGGAATATTTACAGTAGTATTATTCACAATAGCCAAAATATGGAAACAATGATCATCAATTGATGATTGGATAAGCAAATTGTCGCATACATTTGTGGTTATCCCATTATCAGAACAAACCACCAGGTATAAAAAGAAATAACAATCAGTATACAGATTAACACAGTATGAGAGAATTCTATACTCATACAAATCTAATAGCTTGTGAAATACTTGGAAAATGCAAATGAAAACATTTTAACTTTGTCATAAACAAAACATTTTTTTGAAAACAAAATAACATTTTTCAAAATGTTTTGAAAACATTTAACATTGTCAATAGCCAATTATTTAAGGAAAAGAAATAGAAGAAAAACGATCTCGAAGAACATCCAGACACATATAAATTAGTGAATTACTTTAAACTTAAATAACATTTTATTATATTACTTTAAATTACATACACTCTTTATTTTATAAAGGATATTTAATGACTAAAACCTGACACAGATTCCTGACATAGGAAATAATTCCATGAGCAAATCTTACATACAAATATATGCAAAAAAATTTATTCCAAATCATATTATAATATCCCATAATTTATAAAAGAATTATTATAGTCATGCAATAAATAGTATTCTCTCATTAATTAAATTAATAAATTGTCTATTAATTAAAATAAAATATAGCAACCATATATATTATCCCATACACACTATTGGACATTTTCATTCATTTGTCTCAAATCTTATGATTTGTCTTCAGTGTGAACTTGTGACTTTCAGGATACTTTGCAAAAAGTTGTGTAATTTTATGATTATTTTCATGTAGGTTGTCTACATTCACTATTAATAACATTCCATAAAACAATATTGATTTAATTTCTGTTTTTATTTATTTTTGCTTTAATAGTAATGCTGTTAACTTTTTAATATTTGTTGTGTCTGGTCAACTTACTGAATATTCAGTATATCCTATTATCTTTGTAATGTGATCATTTCTCTTTGTTTTATTGTTATTCAATTGTATCAAAGATAGAATGATATGTCTGTCTCCTTATAATGATTGAATTCTATAATTCTATTTTCTATTACTGAATAGTTTGTATTTCCAGAATAATGTTATGTAATATAGAGATAATATGAATTACGATGCTTGATGGTTATGTGAATGCCTCTATTGTTTCACTATTTATTTCTGAATTTAAGATGGACATACTTCTTTTCTCAGTTTATCTATACTCTGTGCAGTTTATTCAATAATTTTTCAGAATTTTCTAAATTAATTTTGTGCTTTATTGAACTTTATGGAAATTGCAGTGGTTTAAGTAAGTATGTGATTTTTTTTTTAATATGCTAGCTGCTGCATAAAGCAAACCGGAACATTTCAGGAGATTTGTATACCGGAGGTTTATATTTCCCTCTCGCAGTAGTCCAATATGGGTTTTCTTGTTCGGCAGGCAGTTTTCTCCACACGGTGAATCAACGATCCAGTATCCTTGCACTGTATTCTCTTATCATTCATTAGGACCTCCTTTTAACTGAAATCGTGCTTTGGTGCTCTACTCACTTCCACTCCCATGCTTTTTGAAAGAAATAGCTACATAGTCCTACCTACATTCAAAGGAGGTAGGAACCAGGTAGGACTGGAAGATGCAGTCCCAGGATAGATAGCATCTCCTCAGCCTCGACTTTTTATCTAGAAGTAGGAACGTGAAAAACTAACAGTTATCACAGCAAGACTAACCACCTATAATTGCTGAGACTACTTAGTTTAGCATCAGACTCGTTCTTACCTTAATCCCTCTTTCAAGTAAAACATAACACAGTGGTACTTGAATACAGTATAAGCACACTTTGTCTGCTCTTTCTGTATTGATAATACTTTGTGAGATTTTCAGTGCCAGAACAAGGACAAACAATTAAGATACAAATATTTTTAGCTAATATTAAATGCAGTTGATGTTGATTAAAAAGTAACATATTTGTTTTTTGACTGACATAATGCACTTATATGTTATTCATTTTATATAAACTGACTGCTGGTTCACCCTCGGTGTTCATAAATTTTCATCAGACTCAGATTCAAGAAGTATTCAGAATTTTTTAGATAAAAAAACAATGCCTATTTGTTATAAGCGAAAGTTTTGAGTGAGTAAAATCACTGCATCATTGCGATTACTTTCTCTGTTGTAACAGACCAGGAAGATTGGCCACGTATATTTGCATATAGATGAACTGAATAATTTCAGGCATCTCTATGAGTCTACTGTGAAGACAGAGGTAAAATGAAGCAAGCAGTTAGACTGGCAGACTTACCTTTGAGAATATAAGACCCACCACTAAGATATTTAAACAAAATAGCAGTCATCAAACTTGTGACACAATCACCTGACAGGCTTATCAACAGCAGGTGGTCTGAAAAATATAGACTTTGGTGAAATTTATAAAGTTTACTTTTTTTCAATATCCCAAAGGGCAAATTTGCCCTGGGTATTCTGTGACTGCAGTGGTGATCCATTTAAGATCTTGGTCTTAAATTACTGCTTGTACCTGGTTATAAGAGCAAATTACTTTCATAAAAGGGAGCATGAAGATTGAAGAAAACACAGTATGACAGTTTGTTAATAATTACAACCCTAAGCCCCTTGATACATGATTATTGGTATTTAAGCCTTGAGTTTAGGAGGACCTGGATGATTCATTTCTCAAGAAAGAAAGGGAAATGAAATAGCAAGTTAGTGAGACATTTAAGTGACCACAAGGTGTTCACACATTTTCTAACACTGGAGGGAAACTGAAATAAATACTCCCATCTCTTTCTTGGCTTAAAGTAAGTAAAGTAGACATTTTATGGAGTCTAATACTGATACTGACAGGGGAGAGAGAATTGGAGAAAGCTGTAGTAGTCAATGAAGTTATCATAAAGAAGGATGGAAAAGATAAGTGGGTAAAATTTGCAAAGAAAAAGGGAATTCTATGGATTTCACTTCTTCAAAGATGTAGATGAAGGAATAATCATGGTGTATTGCCGGATTACTTTCCGTCTAAATTACGTTGTAGGAAGAATAGAGCTCTGGACAGAATGGAGGATAAGTTTAGATCTGTAGAAGAGTGTCAAATTTTAAAAAGTTCTTTTATTGCATTTGAATTTTTATTGTGAAAATGACTAATATGCATATTAATTGCAAAAATTGTGAAAAATATGAGTAATACAAGTGGTAAGATAAAAATCATTCATAGTCACATCAGAAATAAATAGCCTATGTTCACATTAATAGGTACTGCTTCCTAATAGCGTTTTATTTTTATCTATTTATAATAACAGTGGGATCACATTGTGTGTGTGTGTATGTGTGTGTGTGTGTCTGTGTGAATCATATTGTGGAAATTTTCACATATAACATTTTTGAAATAACAATTTTTCTTTTGAAAACACTACTCAATTGCCAAGTAGCGTTATATATTACGCCAACGTTGGTCAAGTTTCCCAATGTTAGCAACTATCAATGGCTTTTTTTTTACCTTTTCTTCATCTCCTTTCTCTTTCCTTCATTCCTTCTCTTTCTCTCCACTTCTTTCCTCCATCCCTCCTTCCCTTGCATCCTTCTTCCCATCCTGTTCTTCCTTCCTTCCTTCCTTCTAGCTTATGTATATAATGTTAAAAGGATTATCCCACAATTTATCTATTTTTGTATTTATTTGGATAGTCCTTGGAAAATAATTACTAGGCAAGACCCTTTTGGCTAAAGAAGAGCTTATGAAACAGTAGACTAACAGTGGCATATGGGATGAGTTGGAGAGAGTAAGGGTCCAGAGTTAGGAATATAAACTGAGGTCTGGGGAAGGCCCAACTAGGGGTAAATGTTGTCTTGGTTCTCCTTTCCCCTTCCCCTGGATATTCTCTCTCATTTTTTCTCCCCATTTAATTTTAGGCTTTTAATATTTTTAAGAGGAGTGTAGGGACATCTACACAAAGAAAAGTAATAAGAAAAACTACAAAAACTTAGAGCAAATAATAATAATAATAAAACCACTCAATTCAAAGTTGTAAATGCGCTAGGGCAGTTCCAGGGGACCACAAAATATTTTTTATTTCCCAATATGTAGTCAGAATCTAAAACTGATTCAATTTATATTGTTGCTTCCTTTTTTTCTTAAAGAGAGCATTTTCAGTTAAAATGGTCCTTCCTTAGAACACCTAAAATGAATCATATAGTTCTCCAAAAGAAAACAAATGTAAAAACAATCTTAAATTATGAGAATAATTGTACTTTCACTAAACGTTCACAAACACAGGTATAAAACATCCATCATCTAAGATTCTGTGTCTCTAATTAATTCTGTGCTATTAACATAGTAACCCTGTTTTGTAAGAGTAGAATGAAAAATAATATTTGTAAAAGTGTTCTTTGTGATGCCCAGACTCCTGTGATTTTTATCAGGCCTAACAAAACATCATTGCCTTAAAGAGATCCATGTGTAGAAATTCCACACCTCAAATATATTGTGCATTTTGGATCAGTTGTCTGTATCTCTTTCATGCTAAACCAATAATCAATTCTGACATTTGAGTAACTTTACACAGTTCTTTCAACCAAGATTATTATTGAAAAATGTTTTGTACAGGCATCCTCAATTCTTTGTCTAACCCAACTTAATTTTCTATTACTTTAGCTACAATATTAAAGTACCAACCCAGGTAACCAAAATGAATATGCCATTTTGATCAAAAGACTTATAAATTGGTAGAAGAATAGACAAGCTGTCAATGGCATTTCTCGCCTAAGGAAATTGGCATTTGGAAATATGAATAAGTAACCTTTCTCTTAGTCTACAGTTGGGTAGTGATTTTATAGTGTCATTTTCCTGAGACTTTGACATATTTATTTGCATTTGTAACTTTTGCTTTCAAATTCTTTCATTGTTGAATTTTTTCCTCCTACATATTACAGGTAGTACTAAGCTGTCTCTAAATACAAAAGACACTCTTTTCTCTTAGAACCTCCTCTTTCATCACTCCAGTATTTGATTCTTATAAAATTTGCATTTATTTGAAAATCTATGGCATAGAAAAACTTTAGTATCTAAAAGCAGGTTTGCTAGCTTATGACAAGTCTTCAAGATCAGGCTTATCATTTGTTCATTCATTTTTTAGTAGTGTGGAATCAGGACTTGGGGCAAATACATTTAAAATTTCCAAGTACAATGCATTATTTTTTCAATTAGAAGAGCTCCTTGTTTTCTTTGTTCTTTTTTACTGAAAACGGTGTATATGTATATAAGGTGTGCAACATAGTAATCTCATATACATATACAAAGTTAAATGATTACTACAGTTAAGCTAATTAACGTATCCTCATCACATAATTACCATTTTTTGTGTGTGTGATGAGTGGACTTGAAATCTACTCTCTTCGAATATTTCCAGTGTTTGGTACAGTATTCTTAAGTAAAGTCATCATGCCTGCAGATTAGACATCTAGACTTATTCATCCCCCATAACTACAAATTTGTACCTCTTTTACTAATATATCTCCATTTCCCCCAGGCTCCCAGCTACTGGTTAACCACTGTTCTACTATCTACTTCTATGAACTCAATTTTTTTTTTAATTCTACATGGAAATGAGAGCATAAAGTATTTGTCTTTCTCTGTCTGGCTTATTTTATTTAGCATAATGTCCTCCAGGTTCATCCACGTTGTCATAAATGGCAGAATTTCCTTCTTGCTCATGGCTGAATAATATTCCTATATATATATATATATATATATATATATATCACATCAACTTTATCCATTCATACATCCAGAGACACTTAGGTTGTTTCCATATCTTGGCTATTGTGAATAACTGCAATGAACATGAGAGTGCAGATATCTTTTTGAGATACTGATTTTGTTTCCTTCAAATATATAACCAGAAGTGGGATTGCTGGGTCATATGGTAGTTCTATTTCTAATTTTTTAAGGAGTCCCCACACTGTTTTCCATAATATCTGTACTAACTTACATTCCCACCAGCAGTATACAAGGGTTCTCTTTTACCTATCTCCTAGCCAACACTTGCTATCTTTTGTCTTTTTGATAACAACCATGCTAACAGGTAGGTGATATTGTGGTTTTGATTTGCATTTTCCTGATGATGGCTGATATTGAGCACCTTTTCATATAGCTATTGGCCCTTTGTATGTCTCCTTTTGAGAAATGTCTATTTAGGTTCTTTGTCCATTTATAATTAGGTTATTTGTTTTCTTGCTATTCAGTTATTCGATTGCTTACATATTTTGGGTATCAATCACTTATCAGATGAATGGTTTGCAAACATCTTGTCCCACTCCTAATGTTTTCTATTCAAGCCATTGATTGTTTCCTCCGCTGTAGAAAAGCTTTTTAGTTTCATACAATCTCATCTGTCTATTTTTGCTTTCGTTGCCTGTGCTTTTTGGGGTCATATCCAAAAAATCATTGCCCAGATCAATGCCAAGAAGCTTTTTGCGTAAGTTTTCTTCTAATAGTTTTATGGCTTCAGGTCTTATGCTTAAGTCTTTAATCCATTTTGAGTTGACTTTTATGTAGAGAGTGAAATACAGGTCCAATTTTATCCTTATGCATGTGGAAAATCAGTAACAGAAGGAAGATTGGAAAATTCATAAATATGTGGAAATTAAACAACACACTTCTAAACAAGTAATGGGGTGAAGAAGAACTCAAAAGGGAAATCTGAAAATATCTTGAGACAAATGAAAATAGAAACAAACATACCAAAACTTATGGGATACAGCAAAAGCAGTTCTAAGAGGGAAGTTTACAGTGATAAATGCCTACATCAAGGAAAAGAAAGACCCCAAATAAACAACCTAATTTCACACCCCCAGAAACTGGGAAAAGAAGATCAAATTAAACCCAAGTTAGTAGAAGGAAGGAAATAATACAGATCAGAGCAGAAGTAAATGAAATAGAACCTAGAAAAACAGTAGAAAAGAGCAGTTAAACAGGAATTGGCTTTTCAAAAAGATAAGCAAAATTGAGAAACTTTTAGCTAGACTAAGGAAAAAAGAAAGAAGACTCAAATAAATAAAACTAGAAATAAAAAAGAGACATTACGACTTATACCACAGAAATACAGAGAATGACAAGAGACTACAGTGAACAAATTATGCCAACAAATTGGATATTCTAGAAGAAATGGATACATTTCTAAAAATATACAACTTACCAGTCTAGATCATGAAGATATAGAAAATCTGAGAGACCTGTAATGAGTAAGGAGATTGAATTGGTAATCAAAAACCTCTCAACAGGTAAAAGCCCAGAACAGTTGGCTTCACTGGTGAATTCTACCAAACATTTAAAGGAGAATTAATATCAATCTTTCTCGAACTCTACCAAAAAAATTAAGAAGGAAGGAGTATTTCCAAATTCATTTTGTGAGGTCAGGGTTATCCTCATACCAAAACCAGACAGGGACACTATAAGAAAAGAAAATTAGAGGCCAATATCCCTAATGAGCATAGATGCAAAAATTCTCAAAAAATACTAGCAAACAGAATTCAACAGCACATTAAAGGTATCATATACCATGGTCAAGTAGGATTTATCCCTGGGATGCAAGGATGTTTCAACATATGCAAATCAATAAATGTGATACACCATATTAACAAAATGAAGGATAAAAATCATATGGTCATCTCAATATACGTAGAAAAAGCATTTGATAAAATTCAATTCTTTCATAAATTCAATTTCTTTCATGATAAAAGCTCTCAACAAATAAGGTATAGAAAAAATGTACCTCAGCATAATAAAGGCCATATATGACAAGCCCACAGCTAACATCATACTCAATGGTGAAAAGTTAAAACTCCTTCCTCTAAGAAAATGAACAAGAAAAGGATGCCCACACTTACCACGTCTATTCAACTTAGTACTGGAAGTCCTAGCCATAGCAATTAGGCAAGGGAAAAAGAAATAAAATCTACCCAAATAGGAAAGGAAAAAGTAAAAATATCTGTTAAAATTAATCCACAAATTCAGAATACAAAATCAACATACAAAAAGCAGTTGCATTTCTATACACTAACAGCGAATTACCCGAAAAAGAAATTAAGAAAATAATCCCATTTATAGTAACATCAAAAAATACATAAAATTCTTAGGAACGAATTTAACCAAGAAGTTGAAAGATCTGTACACTGAACACTATAAAACTTTTAAAAAGGTAATTGGAGAAGATACAAATAAGTGGAAAAATATCCCATGTTCATGGATTGGAAAAATTAATATTGTTAAAATGTCTGTATTACCCAAAGTGATCTACAGATTAAGTGCAATCCCTATCAAAATGTCAATGGCCTTTTTCACAGAAATAAAACAAAAATCCTAAAATTCATATGGAGCCACAAAAGATCCCAAACAGCCAAAGCAATCTTGAGCAAAAAAGTACCAAGTTGGAGGCATCATACTACCTGATTTCAAAACATACTAAAAAGCTATAATAATAAAAACAATTGGCATAAAAATAGACATATAGACCAGTGGAACAGAAAAGAGAGCCTAGAAATAAAACCACGTGTTTATGGTCAATTGATCTTCGACAAAGATGCCAAGAACACACAATGGGTAAAGCAGTCTCCTCAATAAATGATGCTGGGAAAAGCTGCTTTTTTTCTTTCTATTTTCATTATATCTTTTTTACGGCGAGTGTAAATCTTCTGAGGATATGATGTTAGTTTAACTGATTCTTCCTTACAATCCAATTTGCTTCACTAAATAGTAAGAAGCATGATTTGGATACTTAGAGTAATAAAGAAGAGTTCACATTCCAGGTTTCCACTTCTACATGTGTGACTTGGGGAAAAAGATCTCACTTCATGTTGTGTCAATATTTCCTATTATGGATTTTGGTAACAATAAATTTTTTTTTTGTGGGGGTATCAAAACAATCCTTACATTGTATTTTCAGACTCAGGTAGAAAAGTACCACCAATGAGTTATACGTTGGCCGCTATTACTAAGAATGAGGCTTAAAAGTTGAACTTTATATCTTTCTTTCTGACAGCCGTAGCCCCACACTATTGCCTCAGTTCATGCTGCTTTCTTTCTATTAAACAAAGCTATTTAAAACCATTTTTCTCAGTGCTTCCTATTTTACATAATACCTAATGTTGTTTCTTTATTAATTCAATTAAACAAAATCATTGTGCCCCTACTGTACACAATGCAGTGTTGGATGTTGGGAATACAAAGATGAATAAGAATGTGAATGGGAAGATACATAAGCAACAAAATTCAGCCATAAACTATCCCATTTCTGCAGTTCCTTTCTCTATTTCTTATCTTGACTCCAACCCTCCATCCAAAAAACAAACAAACAATCAAATTCACTCACTTTGCAGCCAGAACTTTTGTCAAATCCTTGACTGGACTGCAAATGAACTTCAGGATAAATTCCAAGTTTCGAGCCATGAGTATGTAGGGCTCTGTTGGGCACAGGCCCTGTTTCTGCCTCCATCCTCATCTGCTCATATTTCATGCTTCACAATTTCCACCCTCAAATACAAAATGCTTATCATTTCCATTCACTTTATCTGTTTTATGCCTCTTTGCTCATGTTCTCTCTCCCCAAGAAACCCACTTTCTACCTTTTTTTGGTATTATTATTCTCCCCTTAGGTCAGGAGACTTGTCTTCCAGGCATCCTTTGTTACTTTTTGCCTGTGACTTCATAGCACTCTTGCATATATCTATCCTAACATTAATAACTACAGAGAAATTGTTTGTTGGTGTTTCTGCCCATCTCTCTGTACCTAAGCTTCTTGAGGGATGGAATCATTCCTTCATTTTTTTTTTCAGTCCTGACCTCTAGCTCAGTGCTGACAAACTGTGTTTGTAAAGGGACAGATAGTACGTATTTTTGGCTTTATGGGCCACACGATCTCCCTCACAACTTCTCAGCTCTGCTGTTGTAGCATCAAAGCAGCCATAGGCAATAAGTAAATGAATGAACATGGTTGTGTTCCAATAAAACTTTGCTTACTGAAACAGGTTCACTGGCCTTACGCTGCTGGCCCTTGCTGTAGTGTGGTGCTAATAATATAGTGCCAAATAAATGTTGAGTGAGTGAAGCAATGAATAAATGTCTGATTTTTTCCTGTGCTTAAATTCTAAATGGGTAAAATGCCTAGTACTCTGTTCCTTCTGCAAGGGCCCTGTACTATGGTACCCTGTTCCATAGTGATTAGTGTCTTGCCCTGGAATCTGGAGAACTATTTGCTGCACTTTCACTTCTTAACGAGCTTGCTTAATACCTGCTGCCTAAATGAGTTTTCTCTTGCACATTCCCTGTTTTTCTGTTGATGCTCTGTCTTTATGCTATGAAATCCCATTGTCTCTCTATTGCCAGCATCCTGTCTTTAGCAATGTCTGCATATCTCCTCTGGGCCAGGGACTGTGAAGCAAGGATGAATCAGACACGGGCTCTCTTTCCCCCAAGGCCACGTGTGTCATGTAGAATTGCAATCACGTGCAAGGAATGGGAAAACATATTCCATTGACTTAAACAATCAAGGCTTTTTTTTTTTCTTCAACATCGATAACATCACATTCCAGGATTTGTGGCAGCTCAATGATGCTTTTAATTCTGTTCTATTCTCTGTAGGTAAGGCCTTTGTCCTCATGTTCACAACGTAGCTGCTGAATCTCTAGGCATCATACCCACTTCCCAGGTAGCAGGAAGAGAGAAAGAGACAAGAACACCAGCTTATTTGCACTGGTGTCAGGTCTATATCACACCACCATTCCTAACTGAAATGCAGATTGAGAAATAGTGGCAACACCATTCCGACTTCTACAGCAGAAGACACCTGGACATAGGGCTGCAAGGATATTGAGTGAATTTCCCTGAACTGTGTGCCACATCATGCTACCTCTGTATACTGATTTGTAAAGCTAGATGTTTTATTACACTGCAAATAGGTCTAAAATCTGCAGCTTTGGCCAAATAATTTTCAGAATTTTCTTAAACATCGTAAAATTTAATGTTAAATTAGGGCTAGTCTGTCATCATGTAAATTTAATGTTAAATGAGGACTCTTTTGTGTGCAAATTATCATTTTGTTTATCTAGTGCTCACTCTCTCTTACTACCTTCACTATACGACCTTTTCACATTGAAACAATTTTTTCCTATTCTATCAAAATATTAGCACATTTTTGTTATAAAATTCTACATGTAGAAAAGTATAATATATGTTCTAATATTTGATATTTGAAGAGTAATTTATATTTTCAAAGTACTTTAAAATCACATATCCATTAATCTTATTTGAATATTATATTGACCCACTTTTTCTTTCATTGTGAATAAAAGGCTTTTAGTAGAGACCTGCAGTAATTGAATGTTATAGTTAAGGAGAATGAAATATCTCACATTCATTTCTCCATAATGAAATCTCCATGCCTTCATATCTAAAAATGCATTGCTGAAGAAAATAATTTGGTTGTAATTCCACAGTTCATAGACAGATTGCATTAGAGCTGCCACAAAAAAATTGTCTGCTTTGTGGTAATAATTATTATTAATTATCAATATTTCAAAATAATGGGAATACAGTGATGAAATATATGTCATCACATAACCCACTATTGAAAAATAACATGGTAAGGAGAAAGCAGAAGAAGCTAAAGGGCAAAGGGAAATTTTATTCTCTTTTGGAACTAGAACACCACCTTTCCTATGACCCTGCAGAGATGTTTTAACATTTCTCCCTTAATGTTTTTATTTTTGCTCTTTAGTGATGTATATATAAATAATTTAATGTTTAGAAAGGAATTATCATATGAAGAACGATATATAAATAACTTACTTTAATTTCAAGAAGGTTATCAAGGATGCTTAAGATTTGCTATGAAAAGCTCAATCACAATTTATAAGGAATCCATTTAATTAGTAAAAATGAAATTACATATTCAAGAGAGATAGCAAGTTTTCAAATTATTTCTTACAGCAACAAAGATAGCATTATTTATTATAGTCTGCTTCAATCCTTAAACCTACAAATAATATACAATTATACATGATATATTCAGAGTTCCCTTCCTTCAGTAGTAAGATGTAAAAAAAAAAGACTTTCCCTTTTTCAATCTCTTCTCCCTCGTTCCTTCTGGCTTACCTTTTATTATAGAGTTACCCCATGACACCCCAAAATTGAGCTCTTGCCTAAATGAAATTTAATATCTGCAAATGAGGTCTCAGATTGCCCTTTTAGGTTATTGCAATCTTAATAAGAGATTAAATATTGAAGTAACACTTATTGGAGTTGACATGAACCTCCACTATTTTTATCTCTTTTTTTATCTTAATGCAATTTTATACTTACAGAAAAATTGCACAAATAGTGCAGAGTGTTCCTGTCTTCATTTTACCAGATTATTCTTATGTTAGGGTGTGGATAACAATAGTACAATTATCCAAACTAAGAAATTAACATTCATACAACTTTATTATCTAAATTAAAAACTTAATTAGGGTTTCTCCTGATATATCATTAATATCTTTTTGATGTTGCTGTTCCAGGATCCCACCCCATGAGCTCCTATTACACTTAGTTGCTATCGTCAGTCTCCTTCAATCTGTGCCCGTTTCTCAGTCTTTCGTTCCTTTCTTTAGTGGCCTTGACACTTCTGACGAGTATTGGTCAATTCTTTTTCAGACTATCCGTTAACTCGTGTTTGTCTAATATATTTCTTTTTTATTGAGATACAGTTGACATATAACATTGCGTAAGTTCAAGGTGTACAACGTGTTGATGCAATACAGTTATGTCTTGCAATGTGATTACCACAGTATCATTTGCTAACCCTTCTATCACGTCACATAATTATCATTTTCTTTATGGTGAGGGCATTTAAGATCTAGTCTCTGAGCAACTTTGAGGTATATAATACAGTATTATTGACTGTAACCAAAATGCATGCATTCGTTCTCCAGAACTTATTCATCTTCTAACAGAGAAGGACAAATACTGTATGACATCACTTATACGTGCAATCTAAAAACAGTGAACTTGCAGAAACAGAAAGTGAACCATGGTCATGAGGGGCTTGGAGGTGGGGGTATGGGGGAGTTGTCTAACATTTTCTTATGATTAGATTAAGATTATGTATTCATTGGTGAGGCTGCCACAGAACTGATGTCCCTCTATTATTGCATCATTTCTGGGAGTGTATGATGTTAATACATCTTTTTACTGGTGATTTTAACCTCGATCACTTGAATAAGGTGGTATCTGCCAGATATTTGACTGTAAAGTTACTACTTTCCCCCTTTTTCATTAATAAATGTATTGTGAGAGGTATTTTGAAACATGCAAATACCCTGTTTCACTTCTACCCACTATTTTAGTATCCATCAGTGAGTCTTGCCTGCAACAATTATCATCATGGTGTTCTAATGATTATTTTCTTTTTCTTTCATTTCTTTTACATTTATTAATTGGAATTCTTTATAATGAAGAACTGTTTTTCTTCTCCCTATTTCTTTCTTTCTTTCTTCATTCAATAATTTGTTTATATCAGTATGGACTCATGAATTTATATTTTATTCTATGGGGTTTTTTTCAATACCTTTGTTATTTTGTTCCTTCCAGTTTTCCAACTTTGGCTATTGGGAGCTCTTTTGCAATGGTTCCTCTGCCCTTTTGACCTGCTCCTATCATTTTCTGAGCATTTTCTAGCTTCACAAAAGGCTCCAAGATCTCTTATATTTCCTCTGCTCTCGTCTTGGAATAAACCATTTCTCCAAAGATCCAAGTGCCTTTTATTGGGGAATAGTATCAAGAATGCAACATGTATGTTCTGAGAGTTCCCATTGTTACAAAGGTGTAACTTATAGGCCCTCTCAACAAATGGAGCTTGGAAATATATGTATGTATATTAACCCATGTATACGCAGGTATCTGTGTTTGTTTCTGAATCTATCTGCCTGTATATCTATTTTAAAACCATAAGTTCACATTGATACTTCCATTAAATGCAGTATTACATCACTCATTCTAGCCCTCCTCCTTTCCTTATTCCTTCTTTCCCCAATAATAAGAAACCCAACTCACATGATCTAAGATATATTTACTTATTTGGTCAACAGTAGTATATACTTAACAGAGTTTCAGAATTCTAATCCTCATTCCACTGAGAAACAAATGTACACATCCTTAAACCACTCTTAATAGAACATTTTATCAGGTGAGAGCAGTTAATTTACTTTTGGTATTACGACTTCAAAATAATCCCCAAACACTCATTAAATGTGTAGGGAAATAAAAATTTTCTGTTGTTTCTTTGTTTTGCCATTTTCAATTAATGCACTCTATTTTCAGGGCTAGAGTTTCATGTAAAGCTAATTGTATTCCTGTGTGTCACATATTTTGATATAAGTGCATATTTCCCCTATAGATTTTCCAGCAGAGAGAGGAAAGTGGGCTTCATGTATCTCATTACATGACTCCTCCGCCCGTGCCGACTTAGCCACCACGCTAGAGCAGATGTGCCCCTGAAGAATTTCAGTGAACCGTCATGCTCACTCCATGGAAAAGTCTGGACAGATGAGTACATCTTAGCCTCTCAAGCACAATGGAGTATAGATGTACAAATTATTGCCATTATTATAATTGCACTGCTATGCCATATTGAATGACTTCAGTGAATTAGCATTACATTATAAAGGCTATCTTAGAAAGTGTGTGAATAACCTATTACATTTTTAGAGAATAAACGAAAATGAAAGGAATAGGCAATTTTAAACTAAAAAATGCAGTGGATGCAAGTTTTATTGATTTTTTGCTCATTTCACTTATGAAAGGTCAATTTTATATCAGCTTCTAAAAAAAAAATAGTTGTTGGCACTTTTCTGGGCAAGACATAGATTAGTGAAAATTCCCTATTCTAACAGTGTCTTTGTAGCACATTTATTTTACTTTCTCATAATACACTAGCATGAAAATCTAGTTTTCAGCCATATTTGTATTTGGTTGAAATTGCAGTTCTCTCACAGACAAGGATGTGTAACAAGAAAATAAATGTAGTGGGAGAAAGCCATAGATTCTCAAACATATGCAAGACAAGATGGCAGGAATTAGTGACCAGTTACATATACAAATAAAGACTTTGCTGTTTTGTCTCATAATATTTTGCTCTCCAACATGTACAGTTATTTTTGTATTCCAATATGTTTTAAGCACCATTGCCAGCTCTCTCTCTTAAAACTGATAAAACAGAGGATAATTCACTGATCATTCAACTCTGACACAAAAATACTTCCCGAGAGTCTCAAAAACTGGAAAGAAAATGTTAAATCAAATTTGTCAATTAGCTTTAGCTTCAATCATGTGTGGAGAAACACAGAAATCATTACTTTTCTAAACCAGAAAAATACTATCAGGCTTAATATTAACCAAGCATATTTGGTTATTTAAAATCCTTGAAGAAATTATTATTTAGAGAGCCAATTTTTCCAGATATTAAAGCGTATGCATTTTGTTACTTAAACTTTTATTGATCTTTATAATTTTGAATTGAAGTCACCCTAAAATAGTCTCATCTAAATATATTACTAATTCAAAGATAGGATATAAAACATAATCTCAACTTTATCCCTCCTAATTTGTTTAAAAGTGTTTATTAAGTCCTTATTCTGTGGCAGGTACCTCTCTTGGAAGGAGGAGGAGGTGGACGAGGGATGTTTTCCAGTCCAGAGTGTGGAATCTAGAAGCATTCCTCTAAGGTGATTCTGAGCAATATCAGTCTATCAAGATGCTTGTACAGTTAGAGGGAATTCTTCGCTGGCTACATTCAGGCAGTCAGTAAACTCTGACTTTAGCAAAGGCCATCATATGTGAGGCTACCAGCTTAAGCAGACAATGCCAGAGGGGCTGGTGGACACAAACTACGGCATCATATCATAAGGGCCGCTGAGGCCCTTTGAAGGTCACGAGTTTGTAACTGAGGAAGGTAAATTCAGAAATGGCCCAAACCAAGAGACGGATTACAGGTAAATTTGGAGGAGAGCTGGAGAGGAGGAAGCAGTGCATATGAGGATGAAGACAACATAAGATGATAATAACAAAGAAAATTTCTTTGTGTCTCAGAATCTTGGGAAAGAAAAATGTTTTCAAGCAGGCAATACCTGGTTCACAGAGTTTCTGTTTGTGTTATTGTTATTTCATTAAAAATAATGAAAATACTATTTGCTAATACTTATATAGCGCCTGCTCCATACCAGACATTGTTCTGGGAGCACTACAACTCACACTGCAAGGACTATATAGAAAATTAATGTTATTATCCTTATTTTACAGGGGCACAAAAGATACACAAAAAGATTGAGTAACTTGCAAAGGTCATAGGATTAGCAAGCGGTTGAACTGGGATTCAAACCCGCGTGGTCTGGCTCTAGTTTTTTCTCTTTCCCGCTGTGACATACTACTTCTCAAATATTGAATCAAATGTTACCCTTTTCTTCTGTTTTTTCAATAGGTACGGTCCTTGTTAGGAGAAATCTCCCAAAAAACTATTTTCATAAGATAAATATGAATACACATTTATGATGATGTCTTTCTTTCTTCCCTCCTTTCCTTCCTTCCTCCTTTATTTCTTCCTTCCTTTTTTTCTTTCTTTCTTCCTCAGACAACCTTTGCCTTTGGTTTTAACTATTTTTGTGATATTCTATAAATAATATTAATATAGGAATAATAAATATGTGTCAATGATATAGTCAGTCATTAAACTTACTACTACTGGATGCTTCCAAAAGGTTTTTGTGCATGTGACAGATTTAAAAAACTGAATGATTTACCAGCAAACTCTCAAAGCCAAAAAAGCACAGATCTGAAAGCTACTTCAGTTTGTCTAAAAATGAAACTTGGAGAGTCTGTTCAGTTCTGGATTGAGCCCATATTAGTGATTCCTTCCACAACATTGACCATAATTCCCACCTTTATTGTGATCTATTTAAAGATCAATATAAATTTATTTCTCTTTCGAGTTATCTGCATTTTACCATTCTTCGTGTGTGTGTGTTAGCACTTAAAAGTGATGGATTAAATCTCTTCTAAGGATTAGCATGCACAACGGGACTATTCAAATACTATGTCAGTTTGAAATTTGTGATGTTTAAATCATTGAATTTCTGATTTTTCACTAGGAGATCAAGAATCTATTTTCTGCTCAGTTCATTCATTTTTATTTGCAGCCAGCCTATGCCTAAGTCTTGGTCAAAATCATTTACTAACGACCTAGGTAATGCAGTAAAAAGAATTATAATACAATTTTAGATAAAAATTCACTCTTAAAATGAAATTTCTTCTCTCTGCTTAGTGTAGACTAAATATTACCCAAATCTTTCCTCCCTGATTGATTCCTCCCTGCATAGATGCAGCAGAGACTTGGGAAAAAGACCTTCTAACAGGGCTGAGACATTTTGATCCACTTCAGCTGTGCTCTGCCTCGCCTCACGAGTTAGAAAATCAATGGCATATCAGCTTAGTAGTCACTGATCCATGAGGTAATTGCACCTTCTAATATCTTCAGCATAAAGCTTCTGAAATGGGCAAAGCCAATGACCAGAGGGTAAAACACATTGTTTTTCTCAATTTTGTGATTAAATTGAGAAATAATCATCTCAGTCTATATTTCTAAAGGAAAAATAATATTGCCTCAGAGGTGTAAAGCTACTATTAAATACACTTTTATCATATTAAGATTATTATTCTTCCAAACAACCGGCTTTCTTGTGCTACAGATTCTATTTACCTGCAAAACGTATATGTAGTCTTCTAACCTAACTCATTAAAAAGCACTCTGAATTTCAATATGGAGAACTGGGCACTTCATTTTATAGTTAAACATTGTAGGAAATTATCCCCAATGCTTTTGTTGTGCTGCTTAGAGACATCTTAACGAACTAGATAAGAATTCTTCTTTAGGAAAGAGATGTGGGCTTAAGTAAATACTAAACAAATTGAGTATTAACACACAGGGAGAAAGTAAGATTGATGATCTGACAAAACATTAATTAAAAGAAGGAATATTGCCAAGATTTTCTTGTATAATTCAATTCCACATAATTCAAAGGCAAAATTAATTTACTGTTTCTCATTTGACAACAAAGAAAGAGCTTTCTATTGATTATTTTTTTAAATGTGTGCACACATGACATGGTAAAGCTCTATAATCGGAAACATAGTTGTTTAACCTCAGAGGTTTGCATTTAAATTCCAGAACTCCACAGAGACAACAGAACATTTCTTTGAAATGAAATGAGTTTGCACTTATTTCTGCAGGTTTCTAGGCATACACAAACATCAAATACCAATTTCGGTATTAATTAAAGGAAATAACCCTAAAACATTTGGCAATTTTTACTTTGAGCAGTTGCCAGTTTGCAAAGCCCAACATATGCTGAATATTTTATACACAAATGATTTATTATAAAATTTACCAATGATGGCTAACACTGTTTTTTTAAAGTTTATTTGCCCAAGTATCAACAGTTTTAAAGATTAAATGTCATTATGTATTATAATGCTGAGTATACTTACTAATTTAATCTTGAGAAGCTTCTTTAAACTTATTTAGTGTCACTGCCATTTCAAAAATGTGATTTCCAAATAATTTCCTCTTGAAGATTTCATGCAATTGTTGTTTGAAAATATTTAATTCTTCCATTTGATGAGGTAGGGGGATGAGTTTTTGTTCCAAATGTTTAATTAAATGTCTAGCATTAAAGTGATGCCAAAGTGAACACTCCTTAGACTTATAAATATATAGAAACAGAAATCTGTTTGCAGTTGAAGTCTGAATTTTCAACAATAATTGATTCTGAGATACTGGTTGTATTGGTTTTAATAGCATTGATGTTGCTTAGAAGATGTAACATCATGGCAAAACAGTGAACTGTAGGTTTTCTACCCTGGGAATATTGTTCCTAGAAAGAGAATGTTTGAATGGAAAACTGACTTCGAAAACTTAATTGATTTGATTCCACCAGGAATCAGAACTGAGGCATAAACTTAGGGGCTATTACTTTATTATGAGGTAGAATATCAGGGAAGCAGAAATAAGAGAGAAGGAATGAAACAAGGAAGAAGGAAGTCAATAAGATTATGTGGTACTAAGCTGCTACCACTTGGAACCAAGCAAAAATGATCATGTGCTCTCAGGGGACTCTTCTGAGAGGTTACAGAATTTCTGGTCCCAAGGAAGTCCATGGCGAGGCAGGGAAGGAAGAAGGAAGAGAAAGCATTCAACCATGAACTTTCCTGGTCTAAACCAGGGGATGTTTGCTTCCACAAGGTGTTAACTCCACAGCACTTATTTTCTTCCACAAGCATGGGCTCTGACTAGGTCCTAAGAAGTCACAAGCTTCTGTGTCAAAAAGAAAGCTTTAGGACGTGACCCCATGGAGGGACGCACCCTAGCACCCAGGCAAGGTGCGGTTGTGCTGTGCTTACCTGCAGTTACAGAGTTGGCCCTTACAATGGTTACTGAACCAAAAGAGTGGCCAAAGCTGGAGATAGGTGAGAGCAAGAGAAACTGAAGTGGCATATAAGGGGTGTTTGAAACAAAAGCAAACTTCTTCATTCACACTTGAATTGTAGTTTACAATTTAAGGTCAATTCATTAACCTGTACATCTATTCAAAAGTGTGGCACTAGCCATCTGTGTAGCAACAATATCTGAGTAAACACCTTAAAGCCAATTATTTACAAGGCACTTTATTTTCTTTATGGCGCTAATATTTGTTTAACTAGTGAAGATAATGATCTACCTTTACCAGTAGTTGTATACTTCACTAATAAGATATTTCTGAGCTATTAGACATTTTAACATTGAAAGAACATTAGATTTCATAAGTCTGATGTTACAGACCATTTAAAATCACTTTGAAATTTTGAATGATGAAAATCTTTCAACCGTGTTTTTATAAAATGTAAATTTGTTTTCTTTATTTTCTAGGAAAGAAGACGTTTTTATTCAAAATGATATTTATACTTTCACACTATTTATGCACAATAAAATCTATGGATAAGGAATAGCCATTTATGAAATTTAAAATAAAGTTGATTTTTAAGGGGAATTGTCATTTTTTGCAGAGAACATGAGAATAAGGAAATAGTAAGGAGAATAAGTAAATAAATAAATAAATTTACTTCTTAGTCTCCACTTTGTATGCCAACTACTCATCTATATCAATTTCAGAAATGGCATAGACTTATCATTTACATTATGATAATCTAAATTTATATTTTGTTTTGACTTCCTTCAGAACTTAAAATTTTCTTCACATTTTTCAGTAGTGATTATATATAGTTCAATTCATATTAATACATATATATTTTATACAAATATTATTTATTAATTATTATTTATTATTATTATCACTTATATTTTACATAATGTTTATATTTAAGTTTGGAAAGGACACATTAAGGGAGCCTAATTGGACTTCCTTCCTCTCCTTCATGAAAATTGAAGCTTAAAATATAGACAGCAAATCAAACATAAATGAGAAAAGTACACGACAATCTTTTAGTATTTTAAATTTTCTCATTGTTCACCAAATTTTTCTGGCCAGATTCACATTTTCTAAGATCTTATTGATGACTAATTTTATTTTTCTTAAAGGGACTATCTTCTGGCCAAGCTGATTTCTGCTAAATAATTTCAGAGCTCAAGAAGTAAGGATCAAACAGCATTGAAGCAAAGCACTTATTTGGCAAGATAATTTCAGCGCAGAGAAACTCTAAAACTCAGAAAAGGAATTTAAGCATGTTAAATATAGACAGGAATAATTTAGATAATTTAAAATTCTTGAAGTAGGTAGACTGGAAAAAACAAAGATGATAAATTTAGGTCAAATCTCTATAAAATAGCACAAATAAATGGCTTTCTGGATCTTAGTTGATGTTCCTAATTTATTTATACTTTGGAAAATATTTTCTTTTTAAAAGATCTTGTTACATTTTTTTTTTCCTCTCCAAAGCCCCAGCATAGTTGTATATCCAGGCCTTCTAGATCTTCTATGTGGGATGCCACCACAGCATGGCTTGATGAGCGGTGTGTAGGTCTACGCCCAAGATCTAAAATGGCGAACCCTGGGCTGCCAAAGCGGAGCGCTTGAACTTAACCACTATGCCACCGGCCCAGCCCCTATTTTGGAGAATCTTAAAGGAAAGATAAACCATAACTGCATTTACATGTATTTGAATATCCTACTTATATAAGTAAACTCTACAAAAATAAGTTTATTTGAACTCTAGAAAAAATACTAAATCTAATAATTTGTCTACATTAAATTTCAAATATTATTTTAGATTACTTAAACCCCAGCTATCAATTTGCTCTGTTAGAATCTTTCAAACTTCAGGTCATTCACATAACTTTAAAAATATTAAATATTAATAAAATGTAATAATTCATCAAAACTGATAAAATTGTATTTACTAAATTGCTTTTGATTTTACATAATTTACCCTCCTCTGAGATATGTTTTAATACACTTTCCAAACATTCCTTGAAGTATTTTACTGACTAAATACTATATGAAATAGACTAATGTTCTACAAAGATAATTAATGACAAAATGGCAATCTGTGCAGTTTATAGAACTAAAGACTCCAAACTAGGCTTCTCAAAGAGGACAATGATTAAAGGAAATGATATTATTAATTTGGACTCTTCTCTAATTTGGTCAAAATTTTATTTTAAACTGATGATTTCCAATTGCTTCTGTTTAAAGAAACAACAAAAAATTCAAGCAGATGCATGCTGCTGTTGTGGCAAATTCCCAAATGCTTAGTTTCCAACATGCTAAAGGAATAAACGAGAATCGTTGATACAGCCCAAATGAATCACACTAGTGGTTTAATCTGGCAGTAGAGCTATTTAGAGCTGGAGCAAAGGGGATTCCTTAGTTTGGGTATCATCTGACGGTTGGGAAAACTATCTCTTCTAAACACAACCCTGTTGTACTGACAGTAATAATACAAGTTCTAATGACAAATTGTCTAAATTTGAGAATGCTATTTAAAGGCTGTAGGCTTGTTTTCATAAAATGAGTGTAAACAAATGAAATATATTTCTTGTTCTGTTGGAAGTTTAAAATTGAAAGCATTCAAAATATGTTAAGCAATCTAAATTATAATGTGTTTTATAAAGCCCGTAGCACCTACGGGGAAAGAATGTACCTGGATTCACAGCTAACATGAGATTTGCAATACAAAATAAGTTAACAAGGAAACCAATGACATAAGCCCCAGGGTAAGGCTATTTGCTGAAACAAAAGAATACACATAATAATTCTAAAGAAGGATTCTGCAACTACAAAGAAAGTATATTTAAAAGAAAATGATAACTTACAGTAATGCTGTCACTTGACACAAAATATTTTCATCAGATTTGGCACGTCACGTGTCATAACAGTATGTGAAAAAGAAAGATGTTCATCATTGAAATGATTTAACTCCTATTCAATCTGAGTAAAAAGAGCTTGAGAGTTTTCTAGTAGTTCTATGATTTCTCACACCTAAAATGTAACCATGGGACATTTGTTGTTAATTACTAGCTCTACCACAATCACATTTCTCATTAGTTGGGAAATGAATCTCATCAAATCAGTATTAGAGTCAATGACATTTAATCCTTTGCTAGGAATCTGGCTTTTTGAATTTGTTTTCAAAACATGATGCCCTTCTTAAATATGTGCTTAAATTTATATTTAATATTAAATTTATATTTAAGAACATATTTAATATTATGGTAAACTATTTTGTACTTTATATGTTGTTAAGGAGTATATTTTGTTAATTAAAGATTCTAATGGGGGCCAGCCCGGTGGCACAGGAGTTCTGTGTGCACATGCCCCTTCATTGGCCCAGGGTTCACTGGTTTGGATCCTGGGTGCAGACATGGCACCGCTTTGCAAGTTATGCTGTGGCAGGCGTCCCACATATAAAATAGAGGAAGATGGGCACAAATTTTAGCTCAGGGCCCAACTTCCTCAGGAAAAAAGAAACAAAGATTCTATTGAGTACTGAATGTTACAGTGCTAGACTGGTAGATGATGGATACAAATAAAAAATTGTATAAACACCCTAAATTATACCCCTGCCACTTTCTCAACAATGGGGGAAAAAATGATAACTGTTTCACCCTTTTTTCTCAGTGATTGTTCAATGACCTTGTTTAGCAGTTTCAAGTGTAATGCATCAATATATTATCAATTTTGAGAATCGCTGTTTGTGTCTTAGAACATATTTTGGTTATAAATTATTTTATTTTTATTTATGCCTGTGACCAAATTCATTCTTTTGGCAACATTCTGCATAGTAATAATCATAGAATATGATATATTAAGTATACAACATTCATTAGTTCATTTAAATAAAACATTTAATAATGTTTTGTGTAGCATTATTCTGCTGAAGAATTTATATTACTGATGGCATGTAATGTTAAAATAAGCAGTATAAGTCACATTATCATTAAGAAATGTATTAACAATAGTTCAATGAAAGTGTTTGTAAGCAAAACTGTAGAGTTGCCTGTTGCATCGGTGGTCATTTAGCACAATGAACTCAACTGAAAGTGACAATCAAGCCTTTATTTACTTACTGAGACAGTGCAGGCAAGAGGCAAAAGAGAAAGCTGCCAACTTGCCAGTGTTCCATCTTCCCCCAAGGAATGATATAGTCCAATGACTAGATGACATGAGTGCAGATGCAAAGGAAAATACCTCAGTTGAAGTCCCCCAAAAAAGAGATCTTTTTTTTTTTAAAGATTTTTATTTTTTTCCTTTTTCTCCCCAAAGCCCCCTGGTACATAGTTGTATATTCTTCATTGTGGGTCCTTCTAGTTGTGGCATGTGGGATGCCGCCTCAACGTGGTTTGATGAGCAGTGCCATGTCGGCGCCCAGGATTCGAACCAACAAAACACTGAGTTGCCTGCAGTGGAGTGCGAGAACTTAACCACTCGGCCACGGGGTCAGCCCCCCCAAAAAAGAGATCTTTGCAAAGTCTCAGCCAAAAAGGAGACCTCCAGTAGGAGGTTCCCAGGGTAGGAATATAGATGCGCACGTGAGCGTGGCTAGCCTAGGAGCGCCGAGTCCTTGGCGGCTGCAGCTCCCTTGGAAAATTGCGTATGCTGAGTGTACTCCTAGTCTGGTGAGGTGAGAGCAGCTCCCCCTCATGAGGCCTGCCAGGAAAAGCCTCGTGATTGCCTACAGTTCTGCCTGAAAGATCACATATGGATTTTGGCTTAGAGATGGACTTCTTAAAAGGAAGTTTCTTTTCTTAATGACAAAGCATAGTCCAGTTTACCCATACTATGAACCCATTAAAAGCTACAGTTACAAAATTTTATGTTAATATTAAACTATATTTTTTTCTGATAATCCCACAATTTGTAATCCATCTAAAATACCTGGCTTAGAAGGAACACTATTTGTTTACCACTCCTATTGTTCAGAAATTTTTTGCCTTATAATGACAAATTCATGAAGACAACCCAGAAAGTCACTTCTCCAGCTTTCCTTGCAGTTATCATGTAAACATACGACCTAGACTTCTCTGACTTTTTAGATTCTCACTTCACTGAAGTGAAAAAGCTCCACCTATGTCTTCTATCATTATAGATGTCAGATACACTGAGAAAACCCTCCTTCTGAAACTAAAATATTGGATGAAAATATTTACAAAAATGTGGAGCCAGCCCAGCTGTGGGCATAGTGGTTAAGTTCCCATGCTCCGCCTTGGTGGCTCAGTGTTCACTGATTCAGATCCCAGGCACCGATCTACACACCACTCATCAAGCCATGTTGTGGTGGCATCCCACATACGAAATAGAGGGAGATTGGCAACAGATGTTAGCTCAGGGCCAATCTTCCTCACACACACACACAGAAAAAACAAAATTAAAAACATAAATTAAAATGAAGTGTTGACTGGACAAGAAAATAAAAAAATCTCAAAAGCCAAAAATCAGTTCAGAGTTTGAAAAGTTAAGATAGAAAGAAAGAGACACACTGAGAGAAAGAGATAGAAAGGGAGGGAGGGAGGGAGGGAGGAAGAAAAGAAGCAAGGAAGGAAGAAAGAGAAAAAGAAGGAAAGAAGGAAAAGAAAAAAACTATGCAAACCAGTTTTAGCTCTTTGGATAACTGCTCAAGTCAAACTCAAGTTTCTCTCTCTCTCTCTTTTCCTCTCTCTTTCTCATTTCATTAATATTTTTGCATATGTTGAGTGTTCACAATTTTAGGATTGTTATATGATACTCTGGTTTTACCCTTGTATCACTGACAAATGTCCCTAATTTTAATAACGCTTCTAGTCTTCAAGTCAGCTTTGCCTGATGTTGGCATATGGAACCAACTTGTCTGTGTTTAGTGTTTGCATAGTAGACAATATTGTTCAAAATTGTGTTGACAAACATCAAATATATTTGAATAAATCAAACAGAAAAGTTATAAGTCCTCCACGTGAAAACTAAAACAGACTTGCTCCGGAAAATTAAAGGAAACCTAAATAAATGGAGGAATATATGTTCATGAATTCTCAGACTTCCTATTATAAAGATGGCAATTCTCTTCACATTAATATAGCATATATAACATGCAATTTCAACATAATCCCTTTATTTTTTCTTTTGCAGTAATTGTTTATGAGATTATAAACTTCACATGGCCACGCAAAGACTCCAGAATAGTCAAGGGAATCTTTAAGAAAAAGACAGTGCTGGAGGGCTTACACCACCATATGGTAAGACATATTCTAAAACTATAGTAATTAGAGCTGTGTGGCATTTATTTAATTTATTTAATCAAATGGAACTATATTAACATTCCACAAGTAATAGCATGTAAATTTGATTGGTACAAAATATTTAAGCCACGACATGACTTTCTCCTAGAAGTTTATGTAGTTTGTCCTTAGTAAATGAGAAAATATTTCGTTTAGCGGTATGCTTTAACCATTTTAAATATTGGTCTTGGTACAGTTTTATAAAACTACATATATTTTGCTTCATCAGACTTTCTCCTTAGAAAATAAAATAATCATAAGTCAAAATCTGCAAAACAAATAAGCAATATAATAAACATATAGTGACCAGACAATATACGATGAACAAAGACTTTACATCAGGGAGTATAGTGGTTCCTCAAGAAAAAAACTGTTAACGTAGTTCCCCGGTAAGGTGGATTAGTGGAAAGCGCCGTGAAGCATCACTTTACGTCCCACAAAGAATTTAGTAAAATTCCATAGCTATTAATGTCAACAAAACCCCACAATAACATCAGCATAGAAATACAATTTCTCAACCTAGTAAAGAGTACTTCTCAGAAACCTAGAGCTAACAAGGATGCGTGGAATTAGGTATGCCTAAGCTGTGACTCGGTATATCAGTTGCATATTCCTCTCCGAAAAGAGAGTGTTCTACATGTGCAGTCCTGGAGGAATCCATGAGAGTTACGAGCCAGGCACGCCAGGCTGTGTGCCAACATTATCTTTAATGGTGCCCAGTTATTTTATTCACTCTTTCACTAATTTATTCTCATTAATTCAATGAATACTTACTAAGAATCTACTTTTTGCCATTTATTGCAGTAAGTATGGGGTGCAGATAAAAGATGTCAGATATAGAGCTTACTTTCTAAAAGCTTTTAAAATTATCTTTCTATATATTTGTGTTTTGTCAGTGCATATTTATGTGTACATCGTCTGTATTCAAACGCATTTTTATCAAGTGAATTGCCTGTGATAATTTTAACACTCCTGAGTATGAGTGTGTGTGTGTCTTTGTATGTGTGTGTTATAGGTAGATAAGAGGAAGGCGGTGGGAATAATTTAATTGAATTAACATCCAAATCTAAAATGAAAATGACCCATCTAAACCATAAATGTGGGTGTTTATCTTTAAAAAATTTACCGAATAATTATTCTCATATGTTTATAACTAATGAAATTCACCAAGGGAACAGATGAAAATGTGTTGTAAAATACAGTAAGTGTGTAAACTTTATTTGGATAAATTTTATTTGAAACAGACACTTGGCTTCTGAAGTTGAATAAAATAATTCAACATTTTCTCATTACGACCACAAAGATAATATGTATGTTAAATTTAACAGTACTTCCAGAATGCACAAAGTACAAAATTTCTTAGGATTGTATGCTTATAATTATTACTTTATCAATCTGTCCCTTTGGGTGAATATTTTAACTTAATTTTGACCAAATTAAATGCCAGAAATAATATATTATATTTCATATGTTACTACCTACTAAAATCATAATGCTGATTTATTGCTGTGATCTCCTATTTAAAGCATGAACAAAAACTATTAAACTCTCATTCCAGAAGGGAAATTTTTATTATTAACAGATGCATTCTAACTGGGGAGTCTCATGCTGCTATGAAATATGAGTCTTCACGATGCATTTATTCATTACATGTGTAAAGAACCCAGGAGGTGGTTCAGCTCTGGGTCCAGCCTCTATTCTTGGCTCCTGTTGTCATCAGCTCCCTGAGTGACTCTGCTCCCTGTCCCCCGTGACCTGCCCATTGTTCTACTTCTTCCCGTGTAAACACTGTTTTACCAGTGCAGATGAGCATTCTCTCCTCCTCCCTACTTGGCTCTAATAAAATCTCCATTTTTCACAAACAGGAGGACCTTCATTTTTCCCGCCTCATTTTTCAAGTACCAAATCATGGCATTTCAAATTTTAAGTAAACAAAAAGTCCAATTTTTCATAGTGACAGCAACTGCACTGATGTGTGAACCTGAAACACCAAATGACTTATTCCTGATGATATTTGAAGAAGCCCCTTGTATTTTTAAAACATGTCAGAATGATTTGTTTTGGCATTGCATGTAGCCCTTGTTTATGTAAGCTCTTAATAGGCTGTGTTTCATTATCTGGGGTGTAGGTCCTTGTTATAAATTAGATCTCATGTGCTAAAACCTCCTCATTAGAGGTTCAAAGGACAGATAATGCCATGTACTCCACACTTAAATAAATCTCAGAAGCCTTCGGGCTGCCTAATTGACTCACTGAAATCCTGGAAGCAGTAGAAACAACGACAAACATGAAACTTCTATTATTATTATTTTTTCTCTAGCCTTTAGAGTGAACTGTAGTACAAGTATGTCTAGACAATCTCCAAGATGGACAGAACCTGTTTTCTTGTCTGGATATCCTGAGAGAGAAAAATAAGTGTCACAGCAATTGCCTTTTCATTTTTGCTCCAGTCACAGAACCATAGGGATGTGTTTTGAGAAGAAAGTACTTGTAGCCGTCAACATAATGCTCTGCCCATCCCTCGCTGCCTCCTGTGAGTGGACAATGATAAATGAAAAGGGCTGTAGGAAGCAAGTGTTCGCTTCAGATCTGAGCTTTCTACCTTTCAAGAGTGATTTGCTAGGACCCATGGCTTAAAGGGTGCCAAAAAATACTCGTCATTATTTTTTCCCATGACTGTGCTGGAGCCTAGGGATATAGTTCAATGGTTAAAAGGGTAAAATGTGGAGTAAGAATGCAAAATTGTGAAATCCTCCTTTACTTTTTGTTTTCCCTGTGGAACTTAGGGAAGGGGTGGCTCTTGAGCCCTAATTGAATGTTTGCATTGATGTGTAATTGACATAAAATAACTGCACATCCATAAAGTATGCGCTTTCTCATGCATTGACATATTTAGCCACCTCTGAATCCATCACAGGCAAGATAGTGAACATATTCATCACATCCAAAAGCTTCTTTAGGTTGCATTATAATTCCTCTCCCTTGGCCCCCTCTGCCTCTCTGCCGCTGTCCCAGGCAACCACTGATGTGCTTTCAGTTACTATAGATTAGTTCATATTTTCTGAAATTCTATATAAATGGAATTAGACAAAAATATAAAAGATACTCAAAAGGTACAAATTCATATATTTTGGGGGGCTCTGGCTTCTTTCACTAAACATAATTATTTCAAGAACTTTTCCGTGTTGTTTTATGTATTGTTTGTTCCTTTATATTGTTGAATAGGGTTCCGTTGTTTGGATATGTCACAATTCGTTTATCTAGTCTCCTGTTGATAAATATTTGGGCTGTTTCAAGTTTTTAGCTATATTACAGATAAAGCTAGTAAGAACATTCCTGTACAAGCCTTTCCAACATCATTCCTTTTTTTCTATGGTGTTAATTAAACACCTAGGGTTAGAGTGGCTGGGTTATATGGTAGATGTATGCTTAACATTTTTAAAAACTGCCTCACTGTTTTCCAAATTAGTAATAATATTTTACATTTCTACCAGAAAAATCTGAGAGTTCCAGTTTCTCCACGTCTTTGTCAACATTTTTATTGTCAGCTATTTAATTGTAGCCCCTCTAACGTGTGTAATTGTACTCCATTGCCATGTTGCTATGCATTTTCCTAGGGTCTAGTGAAGTGGAACATCTTTTCATGTGTTCGTTTTCATCTGTTTATCTTCTTTAGTGAAGTGTCTGTTCTAATCTTTTGCTCATTTCTTAATTCGGTTGTGAATGTTCTTATTAGATTTTGACATGATATATTTCAGATATAAATCCATTATCAGATACATGCTTAGCAAATATTTTTCTCCCAGTTTGTGCCGTGGCTTTTCCTTCATTTAATAGTCTTGCAAAGAATTTCTAAGTTTTGATACGTTACAATTGATCATTTTTTAATGGCTGTTGGTTTTAAAATCATGTCTAAAAATGTCTTTCAAGGAGAATTTTTTAATTTTAACAAGTTACAATTCATCATTTTTTTTTATGGATTCTGGTTTTAGGATCACATCTAAGAAGGGTTTGCCTAACCCAAACTTCTAGAATAATATGGATTTACATTTACATTTACATCTTTGATTTATTTCGAGTAAATGTTTGTATATGGTGTCAACAGCAATTTAAGTTCATTATTTGTATGTGGATATTCCATTGTTTCAGTATGATTTGTTGAAAGATCATCCATTTTACACTGAATTGCCTTGCCAACTTTCTTTAAAATCGTATTCTGACAGTTGTCAATATATGTCATATATGTATGGGTTTATTTCTGGAGTCTACATTTATAATTTGATTCCCTTAATGACAATATAAAACTTTAGAATAAATTACATAGTAAGTAAACCTTTATAATGTAGCTCCATACTAAGTCTTAAAGTCAGATATTATTAGTCCTCCCAGTTTGTTCTTATTTTTTAAAGTTGTTTTGGCTTTTGTCAGTCTTTTGCATTTCTATATGAATTTTTACTTGGCAATTTCTTTTTAAAAAAAAAACTACTGGGATTTTATAGAATCTATATATCAACTTTGGGGAATTGATGTCTTAAAGATATTGAGTCTTCAGACTCATAAACCAGCTATATCTTCCCATTTGTTTAGGTTTTTAATTCCTCAGCAATGTTTCATAATTTTCTGTGAACAGAACAGGTTTTGGATACTTTTTGTCATATCTATCCCTAAATATTTCATACTTTTGTTGCTATTACTAATGGCATTGATTTCTTTAAAATTATATTAAATTTTTCTTTGTTAGTATATAGAAATAAAAGTTCCTATCTTGAAATCTAGCTAAATTCACTTACTAGTTCTGGTAGCTTTTTTCTAGACTTTACCAGATTTTCTGCATAGGTGATCATTTCATCTGTACACAAAGACAATTTCACTTTTTCGCTTCCAATATGTAGGTCTTTTATTTATTTTTCTTGCTTTTTAATTATTTTTGGCTCTATCTTGAACTCCTAGGACAATGTTAAATACAAGTAGTGAGAGTGGATGCTCATGTCTTAATCCTAATTTTAGGTGGAAAGCATTCAGTGTTCCATAATTAAGTACAATATCAGCTGTACTTTTTCATAATGACATTATCAGGTTAACGAAGTTTCCTTCTATTCCTAGTTTGCTGAGAGTTTTATCAGGAATGATTATTGGACTTTGTCAAATGATTTCTCTGGGTCTATTGGGATGATAATATGGTTTTTAGAATATTTTTGTCTATTAATGTGATGAGTTACATTAACTTATTTTTATAATGTTAAACCACCTCTAAAATACCGAGATAAACCCAACTAGGTCATGATGTTTTACCCTTGTGAGATATTGTTGGATTTGAACATTTGTTTAGGATTTTTGTGTCTAAAGTCACGAGGGATATTTTGTAATGCCTTTTTTCTTTTCTTCTGGAATGTGTTTGCATGATTTTAATATCAGGATAATGTTGGCTTCAGAGAATTCTTCAATCTTCTGAAAGAGCTTGGGCAGAATTGGTATTATTTTCTTAAATGTTTGTTAAAAATTACCAGTGAATCCATTTTAGCCTGCAGTTGTTTTGGGGGTTAGTTTCTAACTAAAAATTCAATTTCTTTAAATTACATAGTGCTATTCAGGTGATCTATGTACTGTTGAGTGAACTTTGGTGGTTTATTTCAAGGAATGTGCCCATTTCGTGTAAATTGTCAAATTTATTAGCATTAAATTGTTCACAATACTCCGTTATTGTCCTTTTAATATCTGTGCCTGTATAGTGATGTCAACATCCTCCTTCCTGATTGTGTTAATATTTGTCCTCTCTCACTTTTTCCTGATGAGTCTGACTAGAGCAAGGGTTGGCAAATGTTTTTCTGTAAAGAATCAGATAGTGAATGTTTTAGGCCATGGCCCACATCAAGTCTTTGTTGCTGCTTTTCTTTAGTGTGGTAAAAAACACCTAGCATGAAATCTTCCCTCTTAAAAAACTTTTGAGTCTACAGTATAGTATTATTAGTATATGCACATTGTTGTACAGAAGATATCTAGTACTTTTTTATCATTCATGACTAATACTCTATGCCCGTCGAATAGCAACTCTTCATTGCCCCTCTTCTCAGCCCCTGCAAACCACCATTTTACTTGCCACTTCTATGAGTTTGACCACGTTAGCTTCCTCCTGTAATTGGAATCATGCAGTATTTGTCTTTTTGTGACTGGCTTATTTTACTTAATGTAACATTCTCAAGATTCATCCATGTTGTAGCATATGGCAGAAATAAAGAAAAAGAAATGGTTCAAAAAGGGGCAAATAATTTGAATAGGCATTCTTCCAAAGAAGACATACACATTCCCAACAGATATAAGAAAAGATGCTCCACATCACTAATCATCAGGGAAATGCAACTCAAAACCACAATGAGACCTCACCTTACTCCTGTTAAAATTGCCATTATCAAAAAAATAGAAAGTAACGAAAGCTGGCCAGGATGTGGAGAAATTGAAACACTTGTGCACTATTTGTGGAAACATAAAATGCTGCAGCCATTATGGAAAACAGTATAGCAATTCCTCAAAAGATTAAAAGTAGAATTATCGCATGATCCAGCAATCCCACATCTGAGTCTTTATCCAAAAGAATTGAAAACAGGATCTCAAAGAGATATTAGCACTCCTATGTCCATTTCAGCATTGTCTGCAACAGCCAAGAGGTGGAAAAAATCTAAAGTCCATCGACAGATGAATAGTTAAATTGTGGTACAGCCGTCCAATGGAATATTATTCATTCAACCTTAAAAAGGGAGGAAAATCCTTGTTTTTGTTTTTTAACAACCCTTCAAAAAAAAAAAAACTCAGAGCACACAGGCCGTACAAAAACAGACTGAGGGCCAAATTTGGCCCACAACCAGTATTTGCCCAGCTAGTTGGCCCAAATTTTATCAATTTGTTGATTTTCTCAAAGTTCCACCTTTTAGTTCATTGGTTTTTCTCTACCATTTTTCCTTTTTCTACTGCATTAAAATTGACTCTGATTTTTCATATTTTCTTTCTTCCACTATTCTCAATTTAATTTTCTTGTCACTTTCTGGTTTCTTTCTTTACTTCTTCTTCTTCTTCTTTTTTTTTCTTTTGGTGAGGAAGATTTGCTCGGAGCTAACATCTGTACCACCCTTCCTCCACTTTGTATGTGGCATGCCTCAGCAGCATGGCTGATGAGCTGTGTAGGTCTGTGCCCTGGATCTGAACTGGCAAACTTGGACTGCTGAAGTGGAGCAAGTAGACTCGAACCTCTCAGCCATGGGGCCAGCCCCGAGTTTCTTAATGTAAAAGCTGAGTTTATTTCTAATAAAGGCATTTATTGGTGTAGTATTCCTCCTAAAAACTGCTCTAGTGGTACCCCACACATTTAATATGCCATGGAATGTGGTCTACCTTCATAAATGTTCCCTGTGCCCTTGAAAGAATGCTGTTGTTTGGGATGTTGAATAAATGTCAGGTGGGTCATGTTGGTTAATAGTGTTGGTAATCTTGTATATCCTTCCTGACTTTCTGACTACTTGTTCCATCAATTGATAAGATAGGGGTTTTGATTTATTCATGTATCATTACAAATTTGTCTACTACTTCTTACAGTTCTGACTTTTTTTTCATGTATTCTGAAATCCTATGATTAGTTGCATATTTAGAATTGTACATCCTGTGGGTGAATTCATCCCTTTCTCATTATGAAATGATCTTCTTTATCCTTTGTAATATTCTTTACTCCAAAATCTACTTTGTATGATACCTACTTTGTATTTGTGTGTATGTATGAATATACCCTTTCTGGCTTTTTTATTGTATATCATTTTCCATCCTTTTACTTTAAACTTATTTGTGTCTTGATATTTAAAGTAGATTCCTGTAAACAACATATAGATGAGTCTTGCTTTTGTACCTAAACTGACACACTCTGCCTCTTAATTGGAAGGTTTTGGCCATTTATTTTTAATGTGATTATTAATCTGGGCAGTCTTGAATCTATCATCTTGCTATTTGTTTTTTATTTGTCCCTTCTGTGTTGCGTTCCATTTTTCCTCTTTTCCTGCCTTCTTATTAGGTGAGCTTTTTTTTATATAAGCTTGTTTTCCTTTTCTACAGCTTGCTAACCATAGCTATTTGTTTTGTTATTTTAGTGGTTACTTTACAGTTTTTATTATACAACCTTAACACTACTATTTACCCTCATGTGGTATTATGCCACAGCATATAAAGTATAGAAACCTTAAAATACTCCCATTTCTCGACTTAGTGTCTTTCCAGTATTCTTTCATATATTTTACTTATACATGTTGTAAACCCTCACAATGCAGTGTTATATTCATTTAAATAGTCAGTTATCTTTTAAAGAGATTTATATAAATTTTTTTAACAGTCAAATATTTACAATGCAGTTTCTATTCTGGTGCTCTTCATGGTTTTGTGTGTACCCATATTTTCATCTGGTGTTATTTTCCTTCTACCTGAAGGGCATCTTTTAAACTTTCTTATAGTGCATATCTGTTTGTAATGAACATTTTCAATCAGGTCTAATAGCCTCAAGGTCATTTTCTTTGAAGAAATTTTAAATGATATTGTGTTGTATCCACGTGATTGTATGCAGTAATACAATTTTCTTCTCTGTGATGATCTTGTATCCTGTGACTTTTCTAAACTCTATTATTAATTCTTGGAATAGATATATATTTCCGAGAATTTTCTATATAGACAACTGCAAATTATGTCATCTTCCTTTCCTATCTGAATGCCTTTTATTTCTTCTTCTTGCCTTATTGTTCAGGTTAGAAATTCCAGTACTATGTTGGAAAAGAGTAGTAAAAGAGGATATCTTTGCCTTGTTCTCAGTCTTAAGAGAAAACATTCATCGTTTTGCCATCAAATGTGATGTGGCTGTAGAGATTTAACGGAGATTTTTTTATCAGATAGAAGAGGTTCTCTATTCCTATTATGCTGAGTTTTTATCATAAATGGCGTTGGATTTTGTCCAATGCTTTTTTTGTGTCAACTGATCATATTATTATGTCAACTGATCATTTTCTCTTTTAGCTTATTGCTATTATGGATTATATTGATATTGTACATTAGTTGCTGAATGTTGAACCAGTCTTGCATATTCGGAGTAAATCCCAATTTTCCTTGCTGTAAAATTAATTAATTTACACATTTTTAAAATTTGACTTACTAATATTTTGTTGAGGATTTTTTTATCTAAGTTCCTGAGAGATATTAGCGTGGAGTTTTCTTTTCTTCTGCAAGCTTTGTCTGACTGTCTCACTTTTGAAAAGTATTTAAGCATGGTATAGAGTTCTAGCTTGATAGTTTTTTGTTTTGTTTTGTTGTTGCTGTTTTTCAATAGTTTGAAGATGTTACACTGCACTCTTTTTGTTTGCATTATTACTAATGAAATAGTTGCTGTCATCATTACCTTTGTTACCGCGTATGCAGCTTTTCCCTCCCTCTGCATACATTTAAGATGTGCCCTTATTTCTGATTTTAAGCATTTTAATTACTATGTGCTTTGGTTTAGTGTTTTCATATTTCTTGTGCTGGGTTCATTGACCTTGAATCTGTACATTTACTTTTTTTTCCGCAAATTTGGTAAATTTCAACCTCTATTTTTCAAATATTTTTCTTTCTCATCCCTCTCTCTCTTCTTTGGGAACTCCAGTTATGTGTATATTAGACTGTTCACTGGTACTCTGTTCTTTTTTATTTCGTTTGGTGAGGAAGATGGGCCCTCAGCTAACATTGGCCACCAATCTTCCTCTTTTTGCTTGAGGAAGATTGTCCCTGAGCTAACATTTGTGCCAGTCTTCCTCTATTTTGTATGTGGAACACCACCACAGCATGGGTTGATAAGCAGTGTGTCCACGCTTGGGATCTGAACCTGCGAACCTTGGGCAGCCGAAGTGGGGCGCATAAACTCAACCACTATGCCACTGGGCTGGTGCCTCTGTTCATTTTTTGTAATTCTTTTTTCCCATCTGTGTTCTGTATTGGATAGTTTATCCTACTAAGTTCCTTTCTTTTGCCATGTCGAATCTGTTATTAATTGTATTCAATATATCTTTCATCTGAGACATTGTACAGTTTATTTCTAAAAGTTCCGTTTGGATCTTTTATATCTTCCTTATCTCTGCTTAACTGTGTAAACATATTTAATGCAGTTGTAATAACTGTTTTTGTGTCCTTGTTTTCTAATTATTACATCTGTGTTAATTCTGGATCCACTATAGTCAATTGACTTTTCTCTTCATAATCGGTCATATTTACTGCTTCTGCACATGCCTGGTAACATTTTATTGACTGAAACATTGTGAATTTTACCTTGTAGGCCCTGAATATCTTTGCATTCCTATAAAAATTCTTGAGCTTTCTTAAGGGGCACAGTTAAATTACTTGGGAACTGTGATACTCTTGGGTCTTGATTTCCTGATTTGTTTAGTGAAGTCAAGCAGCATTTATTCTCCTTTTTGATACAAAATGCTTCTGAGTACTTTCCCTTGAATGATGACTTTCCTACTCTGGCTGGAGAATAGCATCAGTTATAATTCCCTTTCGTCCATTTGATGGTGTTTCCCAGCCTTAGTTTCCTCACGCACATGCACTGATCAGGACTCTACTGGACACCTTTGCAGATCTGCCGGTTATGTCTATGTGTAGCTCTCTTCTTTCTGGTTCTCTGTCCTTCAAACACTAGTTGTCTTGATCTCCCTTGATGCTAAGCTCTGTCTCTTTCTCTCTTCAATTCCATGCTCTGCCTGGGTTCCCCTTCCTGCATCACATTTGCTGTACTGTCTAAAGGCCGTAATCTGGTACAATTTTAGTTGTCTCATCATTTGTTTTCTCTCTTTCAGAAATCACTGTCTTTGATGTCTAGTGTTTTGAAAAACATTATTTCATATACCTTTTCTGTTTTTTTGGTTGTTTCAGAAGGGAGGGTAAATCCCTGTTATTCCCTGTTATTCCATTTCTTGAGGCAGAAGTCCTTCTTTACTTCTTAATACCTATTTGACCTTGAGCAAGGATACCACTTTCATTATAATAGTTTCTGTTTCACAAATATTATGAAACAGTGCAAGCAAGAATATTATATATTAAAACTGTGTTACACAAGGCGTGGAGTAAAATATAGGCTCACTATTATGATTTTATTATTTAATTACATCAGAAATTTCCAAAAAGTGTTAGCATTTCCTTTTATATAACATCAATAGAGTATAAGTCAGAATTAAGAATTTTTGAGAAGAATTATGATAATTTAAGCATCTTATTCTCTCAAAAGTTTGTGAGGGTTTTAAGACACTCTGCTGGGAGGCAAGTAAATGTAATAAAATGATTAGAGGGCAATCAATATTATATAAGTTTAAAATGTTCATAATTGTTGAGCCAGAAATTCTAATCAGAGCATAATTTCTAAATTAAACCATCAGAAATGACCAAAGAGATGTATGTGTAAAGATGTCAGATGTTGCCATTTATAATATGGTCTTTCTACTTTTCTCTAGTTGTTTAAAGTAGGGGTCTGTGTAAATAAACTATGGCCCCTTACTTATATGGAATACTCTGTAGCCATTAAAAATCATATTCAATGACATGGAACATCTGTGTATTATGTAGTAAGTGAAAAACAAGTTACAAATTTTGATTATGGTAAAATTTCTCATTGTATGCCTAATGGTCTAATTGTGGTTAGTTTGATTTTCCTTCATTGTATTTTATATTTTGCCATATTTCACTAATTTTTATATATTATTTCTGTGATCAGAAACTGAAAGCTAAATTTCACGCCAATGTTATTGTGAAAAAACAGAACATCAATGTTTTTAGTATTCTGATATTGTGTTTTATTTGATAATAAATTTCTACTCAGGGATATTTCATTAAGATATTTTCATGCTGATAAATTCATATTTTATAACTATAAAGAGTTGGCTATAAAGGGAGACAGCTAGTTAAAGTATCTATGACAAATGGGCAAGTAGTTTTTTCCTTTTCATTTAAAAATGCATCAAAATTTGAGTTACCAATAATTGAGCAAATTCTTCAACGTAAAGCAAAGAATCTATTGATGTTTTAGGAGAAATACTAAGGCTAGTAGTCACATGACTGAGTGACAATAACATGCTCTAGAGTGGAAAGGCTTAACATCAAGTCATAGCCCTGGCTCTCATCTCCTGGGTGACAAGAGCAAGTTGCTTAGCATTACCCAACCTATGCTTCCTCATTTGTACATTGGGATATGTCTGCATTCTAGTTCTGTGGATTAAACTAATACAGCAAAACCTTTGACTTAGAGAATATTCTTGATACATGGTAAGTATTATTATTAAAGGATCTGAACTGTCTCTGTCATTTTGTTTGAGTCAATATTTTTCAGACCATTTGTATCAGTCAGAGTTTCCAGAGAAAAAGAGCCAATTTTTTATATATATATATAAAAACACATAGGTGTTATATGTGTATATATACATACACACATAAATACATATGTGTGCATGTTTATATCAGAGAGAAGAGATTTATTGTGAGGAATTGGTCCATTGATTGTGGGGACTGCACAGTGAGATCTGAAATCTGTGCAACAGGCTAGCGAGAAGATAGAGAGAGATCTCCATCCAGCTAGTCTCCAACTGCTCTGGCCCCCAGATGTGTAAGTCACTGTCTGAGATACCTCGAACCAGAACCTTACAGGTGAATCCTATCTAGAACTATGGAGAGACGTTATATCTATCTTCCAAGGCTCATTGCTGTAGAAACATCCTTTAAAAAGCATATGGAACGAAGATGCCAATGCCTCTTGCTTGGAAGATGGGCAGAAGTGCAAGAGACATGGAGAATTGTCTCCCAACATACTCCTCCAAATTTCTGACCCACAGACACTGTGAGAGATAATAAAGTGGTATTTTAAGTCATTAAGTTTTTGGGTGATTTTTGGGCTACAGTAATAAAGGAAATACTACCTTTTGATGCAGAGGTCTTAACAACTATAATTAACATGGATACATTTATCAAAATATTAGCTATCAACTAACACTAAAGACCTGAAAGAGTATAACAAAAGAAGAGTTAACTTTTAAGGAGAAGATGGAACTAAAGAGGTTTAAAAATTATTTAGAACCCACGGCATATCCAAAATAGAATATTATCTTAGCATATCACAAGTAATTACCAAGTACAATGGAAATGGGAAGAAAAGAAATCAAATCATCTATGACACAGAAATCCATGGCAAATGAATCAAATTCCACTGAGCTATGGCTGCTGTAATCAAAGACCTGAAGTTTTAAAAAACATAAATTTATTCTATTACAATTCTAGAGGCCAGAAGTCGAAAATCAGTATCACTGGGCTGAAATCAAGTTTTAGCAGGACCGGATTCCCTCCAGAGCCTCTAGAGCAGAATCCATTTCTTGCCTCTTCCAGAGTCTGGTGACTGCTAACATTCCTTGGCTTGTGGTCTCGTCGTTAACGTCTCTGCCTCCCTATTAAATAACCTTAACCTTTCCTTTTGTATGTAATCTTCCCCTGCCCCCTCTCATAAATACATGTAATAGTATTTAGAGCCCATCTGGATAATCCAGGATAATTTCCCTGTCTCAAGATCCTCAATTTAATCATATCTGCATAGACCCTTTTTCAATATAAGGTAAGATTTACAGATTCCACGTATTAGGATCTGATATCTTTGGGAGTCATTATTCCCCCTACTGCATACCTTTATATTCATCAGCGATTGCAATGAAAATGCTGCAAAACAAACAGAACCCAAATCTCTACCATGTTTTAACTAATTCCATCTGAGTTCAGCTGGGTTAGGGTGACACAAGATTTATTGCCTTCAGGTATGCCCCATTTGTCTATATAAAAAATGGTGACAACCCCCTGGCCAGGCCTCTTTCCCGGCACAGTTAGAAAACACAACTGCTTGTGTTTGTATTAAGAAAGGATACTTTTCAGGAGAAATTGAACTACTCTATAGATAAGACACAAAGAAATAGTGTTTTGGTGTCTCCAATGAAAAACACAGCTGTTCAGCCAATTGTTAAGTATTAACGCCATCAGTCAATATACAGAAATGTAGGGGAACAGAATTTGCTACCCCAAATTCTGTCTCTTTGACTTCATTATTTTTGAGAAGAAAAGAGTCAGGAAGAAACTTTGACCTTCCCCTTAAATGTCTAAAAGTCTTTAAGATGGAAAGCATGTTCCAGAAAGGACCTATCACCACAGATAACTATAGTACTACAGTATGATATGAATTAAGTGTGGTAGACAGGGAGGAATCTAGTGGAGCCCCTTGGATCAAAGTCTTCTCCACATCCCATTGTCTTGACAAGGCATGGCAAACATTTGTTTACCAAACATTTGCTTTTCCATCTCCATATGAATTGCCTTCCTCCCCTCTGAGGTCCCAAACCACTACCCAAAACATCCTCCTTCATCTTGAGCTGAGGATGGTATTTAAGGTGGTAGCTTGGCCATTTTGGGAGATTTTCAGTTTACCTGGTTTTCTCCCATGTATACATGTTATTAGATTTGTTTGATTTTTTCCTGTTATTCTGTCTTATGTCAATTTAATTCTTAGATCAGCTAGAAGAACAAAGAAGGGTGGAGGAATTTCCCCTCCCCCCCACACTACTCATACAAAGCTTCTAATATTTTAGAATTTTATTTTAAAAAATGAATAGGCACATCAGTATAATAACATACCACTCTAGTGAGGGATGTTGATAGTGGGGGAGATTGTGCATGTGTGGGGACAGAAAGCATATGGGAACTCTCTACTTTCTGTTCAGTTTTGCTGTGAATCTAAAACTGCTCTAAAAACAAAGTTTATTAATTAAAAAAAGAATAGGCCCCCAAGAATCTCTAGTTATCTGAATAAAGTCTTAATGCAAAGGAGACATGAAGAAGGAAAGGAGATCAGATGAAATAAAGACAACTTAAAAACTATAAGCAATATCTTCATAGAGATTTTTTTAAAAATACTGTATCTATGAAAGTATAAATGTTATTTTTAACAAGGAACAACTAGAAAGAAATAAGAAGCTCATGGAAATTTAAAATAATATAGCTCTGTTTGATAAAAATCAATCAAATTTTAGAAGATAAAGTAAAATAAAATTTTCACAAAATAGAAGACAAATGTAAATACAAGTTCAGTTTGTAAAATTCAATATTCGCTACAGCATTTCCAGAATGAGAGAATAGGGGGAAAAAATCTAGCAAAAGAAACTAATAAAAAGGAAACATTCCAATAAAGGGCATTATTTTTTTAGATTGAAAAGACCTATCAAGTGCTTCACCGAACAAATAGAAAAAAGAAAAATGTCCTAATGGGCTTATTGAGTGCAACCCCCAGAATAGAGAGGTTAGAAAAGAATATATCTTGAGGATCATTGAAAGAGAGAGAAGAATAGTCTTAGATAACATGTCTAAATCTTTCTGAAGGGCTAGATGTTTCTTCCTGTGAAAGATGCTTTGTCCCTTGAACTTAGATTAGAGCATATTCTTACAAAAAAAAAGTCACTTCTAACATCCAGGTTCCAAATGACAAGGCAGCAACAAACCACGCTGTAATAGGTAAAAAGTCCTCACTGAAGAATGAAACCCCCTGGTCTGCACATAAGTCAAGGGCGGTGTAAATCTTCCTAAGAAGCTGTGAGACAGGGGAGAGATCCTTTCAGAGAAGAGGACTTTGATTGTCATTCAGATCAGTGTCAGGCCACACGGAGAAAACCACCAAAGATGACGTCACTGATGCTAACAAATGGAACCTTATCTATAGTGAAGTACTTCAGTATCTCAAGCAACTAATTGTTCCTGCTTAGTATCTTTTGAAACCTTCCTGTCCCATGGAATGAATGGTTGACAAGTTAGGAAGAGTGTGTGTTTCACTTGCCATAAAATATCATTGCCTTTCAATATAATGATAAAAATTGCATATGTACTATATTGACCTGATTGATAACTAGGAAGCTCTCCTCTAGATTCTTACTGTAGAGACATAAGAATAGCTATATTTTTTACAGACAGAATTCTAATGTGGTTTTTTTCCCCCTTTCTTGCTGCTCTTCACATACCTATTAATTGAATGAGCCAGATAAGCAAAAGAAATGGCACATTACAAACAAACAAATCACTCCACTCATTATGAAAATTCCAAATTTAGAATATGTTCTCTGAAAAGGAGATCGATTAAGGCCAACAGTATCAATTATAGTGAAAAAAATGTTTTTAACAGAGTTCATTCTTTGAGGACTTTAAACACGTGATGTTTTAAATGGGGAGTATTGACAACTTTTAAAAAATTGTTGTAGTGTGGGAGATAAGCATAGTGGGGTGTTTCTTCCATATTTTATTCATTCATTCACAATATTTATTAACCTTCTTTAAGGTGCCAGTCACTGTGCTAGGAGGTAGATTCTAAGCTTTGTTGCACTTTCAAAATATCAAAAAGATGAAAATATTTAAAAAGATTGCTGCACTTTTTTTTTTAACCCAAATGACAAAGTTTGGTGACCACTTCCTTTTTGAGAAAATGAAGAGCAAGAAGTTTGGGCTTTCAATAGGCCTCTACCATCTCCCAAAAGAAACATAACATACTGTGAATGAAGGTTTTAAATGAAGGCTTCAGATCATTTTTAGTTTGGTTTTGAAAGTGAGGTGCCTTTTGAAAGGATTTTATTTTTTTATTCCTAGGAAAAGCCGTAGTAGCAGAGAATAATACAGCGAGACTTACTGAAGTTGAAAGCTATAATAATATTCTTTTACTAGTTTACCTTTTTTTCTTAGTCTGAATGATTCAAAAGGAAAATCAGTGTGTTGGACTCTAACGTAGTTAATGCAAATGCATGACCAGATTTCTTAGAAATCTAACACAGGAGTCATAAAACTTCATGGGCATTGCACACATTTAGAATCTGAGGTCATAATTTTGTTTCAAAAGAAACTATAGGCACAATTTTCTTTTCCATCTACAGAATTTAAAAAGGAAAATGAGTGAATGAGAAATAAATAATTTAAAAATAAAATGAATTTAATTAACTAGGGAAAAAACCATCTGTTAGTCTTTGAAAATGTAAGAGATTCTGGAATTCCAAGTCAGCGTTGAATCAAGGACCCATAAATAACCATCTACATCCCAGCCTGAAGAGCAGTGGTTTACTAGCATCATTGAATTTATTCTCTTGAAAGAAGAAGCAGGAGATGAAATGAAACAAAGCTTCTTAATAATCTAATTTCCATTTGAGCTATTACATTTGCTGTTTTCTCAACGTCTCTCATGTCATGTATGTAAAAGACTTGTCTTCAATACACTCTGAAAGAATAAGGGATATTTACACAATAATGTAAATAATATAAATGAAAACAGAAGAAAGGATCTTGTGTGGTGACACATGTGAGTTACAATTTTATAAAATCCTAAAGTAATACATACATTGTAAATTATAGCTATTTTCTCATTTTCTGATGAAAAGAGTCTTTTTAAAAGAAGACTTTCTGTACTTTTTCATTTAAGAACTGATTGCAAAACTATAAAGAAGACATATCATGTTCTATTTATATACATTTTATTAGATTCTTAGCTTTCTCTATAGAGTTAGAAATAACATCTTAAAAACTGTTAGTAAGAATTTAATATACATAATTTCACTTTGAAAATGATTCTAACAAAATATGTAACACTTGAAATATATTTTTACTTCCACCAATAAGTTTGTGGAGGAGAAAAATAATCTCAAACTGAGGTGGTATATTACCAAAAATAAATCTGTAGTTAATCTTACTTGTCTAAGAAACTGAACTGAATCCTAGTAGTTTGTATTGGTATATTAAAATGGCTATTAGTGTATTAATTCATTTAGTCAATAGCCGTTGAAAACAAATTCTGTTTACTATGCCAAGCTCTGATAAAATATGGTCTCTTATTTTCAAAAATTCACCAACTATTGGGAAAGACAGAAAACTGTATTTTAAGTTGACGATTGCTGTGATAAGTATGGTCATGTATTCATAAGAAAGAGGGAACATACGAAAATAAACACTCATAACTATCTGAATTTCTTTTTTGCTGTCACCTAAAATCAAAAGAATTACCTTTAATCAATTTGTCTGAACCTTAATTTTCTCATCTAAACTGGAGTTTCAGCAAGCGGAAGAGAAAAATAGAAATGAGGTCATCTAGTATTAAAATCATTCTACAAACTCTTTCTTGGGAAACCAAAACTTCATTGCAATTGAATTACTTTTTTCAATGGCTTTTTATGGTCTTCATCAAAATTATGTTGCTGTTTGATTTCTCAACCCAGGGTCTTTTTTCTAATGATAGACTTATACTCAGGTTGAATTGAATAATAGTGTTATAATCTTTTGTTTTTTCTTTTGAGGAAGATTAGCCCTGAGCTAACTGTTGCCAATCCTCCTCTTTTTGCTGAGGAAGGCTGGCCCCGAGCTAACATCTGTGCCCATCTTCCTCTACTTTATATGTGGGATGTCTACCACAGCATGGTGTGCCAAGCAATGCCATGTCAGCACCTGGGATCCGAACCAGCAAACCAGGGGCCACCGAAGCAAGTGCACCTAACCGCTGTGCCACTGGGCTGGCCCCATGTTATAAGCTTTTTAACCTATAGATTATTATTTTTTTTAAAGATTGGCACCTGAGCTAACTGTTGCCAATCTTCTTTTTTTCCTGCTTTTTCTCCCCAAAGCACCCCAGTACATAGTTGTATATTCTAGTTGTGGGTCCTTCTAGTTGTGGCATGTGAGATGCAGCCACAACGTGACCTAATGAGCAGTGCCATGTCTGTGCCCAGGATCCAAACCAGGGAAACCCTGGGCCACTGAAGTGGAGCATGCAATTTTAACCGCTCGGCCATGGGGCCAACCCCTATAGATTATTTAAAAATATTAAAATGGTAAGATTTTTTCTCTTCACTTGCTCTTTCCATTGTCCTTATTTTTTTTTTCTTCTAATTCTCCTTCTCCTTCTTGTTCTCTCTCTTTTTCTCCTTCTTCCCCCCCCACCCCCCCACCCCAGAGCGGTAAAGGATACATAAAAGGGACCCAAAAAAAAGTGATGAAGAAATTGGAGAGTAAACTCACTAGGAAAAGGTAGATGACATAAAATCACTACCACAGAGATCATTTTTACCCCAAATACTAAATAGTTGCTTTTCTATGCTGGCTAGTGTCTAAGATTTCTTTTTCATTGATACTTCACAAAAATCAAAGTACATATTTTCAAAGCTGGATTGAGTATTAGAAATTTACATAAGTCTTTCATTTTATAGATGAGGAAGGAGAGGCTCCAAAAATATAAATGATTTTCTGAGTCTCAAAGTGCGGCCCAGGCTTCAAGAGCTCACCCCTAAAAGTCACACCTCTTTATTAGAGATGACGTGGAGGCAAAGAAGTGAGGGGTAGATGACAAGTCCAGAGCAGACCATTAGAATACCCAAATTCTGCTAACTAAACATTTCTTTACATATTCAAGTTTTCGTCTGTCTATACGGCTATGCATAAAAAATTCAAATAGGTAAATATTGAAATATTTGGAAGTGTAGAAAAAAAATATTCATATTGTCAGATAAATTTTGTTTCTCTCTGAGCTGCAAACAGTTCTCTTTCAGTAATCTCATATTTTATAAATATAGATTGAGATGAAGACATTTTCTGAACTTGATCACTTTGTGTTTTAGACAATTTTAAACTCTAATCCCAAAGCTAATCATTCTCCTTTATACCTTCCTTCTAGAGAAACGTTTATGGTGGCTACTTTCCTGTTTAAAACAAAAAACTAAACTAAGCATTTACCTATTTTAATTTTCAGCAGTAGTTTTGATTTTTTTTTGAACTTCCAGGTAGGTCACCTCAATTTCACCTAGTTTCTTTGAAACTCTTTCTCAACTCTCTTTCTGATAGGTTTTTAATGTGCTTTAATTTGGGTATTTTTCTAAGATTGAAAACAAGGTAAGTGGCCAAGACAGGAGCAGAAGAGAAATTTGCCAGAACAGGCTTCAGAGTGACTTACTAAGGACAGAGCTGACCCCTTCTCAACTTTTCCAAATCCTCTTGTTACTGTAGAGACCCTAAAGGCAAGTAATATCATTTCACAGTTGCTAATCCAGCCTTTAGAAATAGGTTGAAGAGTGCATATGACATGTCATCTCAGTCCGGCTCTAGTGGAACTTGCAGAAGCACACAGGCAAGATTCCCACGGAGATAAGCATCTCATGGCAGATTGGCTAACAGGGCCTGAGACCAGCTGATACCTCCCTTGTTTAACTCTCACTAGGATCAGCCATTAGAACCCCAGCTTTGCATGCTTAAAAGATGGCACATGATTAAAATAATGACAAAATTCATCCCTGTCTTAAAGAACTTTTCTACCTCTTCTTCTGGTTTGATTGTGTGCTTACACATAGTACTGTTTTCCATTTTGAAAAATGAAAGTTTTAGTGGTTTCCGTAGAATAAGAGCTATCGAAATGCAGACAAAAGAGGTATGCACTTTGTTCTTTTCTTTCAGTTTTAAAAATATATCTTTATATGCGAGGGCAGATCCAAGTTTGGGGTCCTGAAAGTCAAACAATTTGGCAACCCCTTTTTAGAAAAAGAAGACAAAGATTAAAAGTATGTAATTGCATAAGAAACTGAACATCCATTTAGAATGAGAAAATGGAAGCCTTAGCAGGGACTCATGAAAGGAACAAGCCACAAAGTTTAATTTTCATGAGCTTTCTAGTTAACCCATCTCTATTTGGCTGATTATATTGTCCCTTGGCAAAAAGCCATGAATAGTGTGTATATTTTATCATATGTTTCACAGTCCTTAAGCCCTTATTTAATGGAAGTACTCCTTTTAAAATCTTAAAAGTATTAGCGTCCTTAAACTTATTCATTTTATAATGCCGTATGAGATACCAAAGAGCCTAAATAGCTTTATTAATAGTCACGTTTTCCACTATAGAACCTACTTAAAGTGGTAATTAACATGAACCAAAAAAAATGAAGACATACTAGTGTATTTATTTTGTCAGGAAAGTAAACACAATTGTGCTGACAATTTTTCAACACACATACTTCCTTTTCATTTTTAGAATAAGCAGAAACAGAAATTATTTTTCTCCTTAGATGTGTAGGCTCATCTCACAGTTATTAGCAAGGTAAAATAAAGGATGCCTGCTTTTGCTTAAAAAGAAATCTGGAATACTTGACAGTTTCATGCTCAAATCTGAAAGTATGGTCAAGAATTTTCCCGAGTGCTGAGACATATTATTCACCAATGAGGGATCAAAATTATTTATTACCTTGAGATTTCAGTTGTAGAGAAATAAATAATGCAATCAGGACTCTATGTAACAAGGATTTTCTATACCACTACAACTCCAAAGTTTTACTATTAAAAACGTAAAGGAGTTAATCATGTTGAAAAAAATCAATCCTGTGTTTTAAAGATACAGAGATTTTTTTAAGCTATAGTCTTCTTTGGGGACTATTGTCACCTCCCCTAAAGTAAATTATAAAGTATTTCACATCACTTTAAAAGATATCAATGTAACGAAAATATTGTCATGGTACGTTTATTGTAAGCATTAAAAAAATTACTTCCCAGATAGTTTTTAGATGTTTGTATGGTGAGGTTATTTTCCTCCAAATGTACTCAAAGAATCACCTGCATCATAATTACGGGATCGCTTGCTAAACTGGTGGTGCCAAGATCTGCTTCCAACCCAGCTAACTAGAATCTTCCAATGGTGGGTTCCATGTATTTACATTTTTTAATTAAGATGTCCAGGGAATTGTTTTGCACACTGAAGTTTATGAATCACCATGAAAACTATAATCTTACTGCATTTATTAATAAACACTTAATATAATTATTTCCTATTTCTTACTTTTGGCTACAAATATTGAAATGTGAAAGTAACCTTAGTTTAAAAAAGAAATTACCAAAGTGCTACAGATATTTGCCAAGGCGCTATCTTTCTATTCTTATATACCTCATGGGTAATTTTAAGATTCTTTATCACTCATGTATTTCTATATAGAACCTAACAATCACATTAAGCTTACTTAATTTTTTTGAGAGGTGTGACAAACATTTACTTAATATTAATGACTCAAATATTATGAAATCCCATAGTTTCTAATTAAGTATAATTAACTTAATAATTTTACCATAAGCAAGCTAGTGTCATGACTTCTAGACAAAGCAGAGTTAAGACATAATATTTGACAAAATCTGCCAAGTTTTGAAAAGATAAATTTAACTATGTAATTTAGGAAAAAAAGTAGGTTTTGAGTCAATTTATGTGAAACATTAGTTTATTTACCCCGCAATCAACCACGAAGATATGCATTAGAGAGCTATTGCAAACCTCTCCAGGCATGTTCAAAGCTACCTGCAAATAATGTAAGATTCATAGAATTCGAGCAGAAATATATTTCCTTACCTATCCACGTATTGTTAATCTAACCATCTTCTCTGTTTCCCGTTTCTCCCTTGATACTATTAGAGTAAATGTAGAACAAAGATAAAAGTGACCTAAAGTTTATTTGATCACAAATATACATAGATCTAAAACATGGAGAGATCAGTGACATCCAGATGAGGCTGTGGTTCACGTCCCAAGAGGGAGAAGTAGCATCAAATGCTTTTTGACAATTTTAGCCCACTGTATTCTGTTCTATCCCAGACTCTGGACACCCTTCCTTGGCCAGAGTGACTGCTTCTAGAAAGTAATTTTGGATTGAATTAGAGCTTTCTGAGACAGACAAAACATACTTTACAGTAGGCAAATTGAATTTCTCTGGTTCAGTGACTTGCTGTTCCACGGTGCCTCTCAAGAAGATTTTCACATTATTGAGAGCTGGTAGATTTCCTTGTAAAATAGCCACAGGCAGCACATACATACTATGCGGCTGAGTCTTTGTCTGCCATTTCCCTCGGAAAAATTTCTATCTTTTCTTCACACACATACAAAACTATTTAAATGAAGCATAGAAAGACAACATAAACTATTGTCTCTGTCTTTGAAAAGAGTATGTTTCAAGTGGTTACTAATTCATGAAGAGGTCTTGAAGGAAAAGCTTAGCTGAGTACCTGGTATTGTGGAAATTCAAAGGATCTTTAATGGAGTGAAATGGAAGGGATATTTACTTATATACAACTATGAATGGAGAATTGGAAATATTTGCAATGATTTAATTAGGAATACTGTGTGGTACCAGCTGTTGGAGATATCTATTTATCCTGACAGTTTGCAAAGAAATGAGCCTCTTCTTTTTAATTTTCCCTTTTGGAACATTCCTAAAAATTATAGGCTGACTTAACTTATAACAAAGATGTTACTTTTTAAATATTTTTGTTCAAATTAAGCCAGAAATTTCTATTGAGTTTTCAACATGTGCAGGTATAAAGAGAAGTTAGTGGTGTTAGTATCAGAGGAATTGGCAGCACTTATAAGAAATAACTTTACACATTCTGAGTTTCATAGTTGACTCAAAAATTCTTTATGGGTCCCACCCGGTAGTGCAGCCATTAAGTTCACACGTTCCGCCTCTCGGGGCCTGGGGTTCCCGGTTTGGATCCCAGGTGCGGACATGGCACTGCTTGGCACACCATGCTGTGGTAGACGTCCCAAATATAAAGTAGAGGAAGATGAGCATGGATGTTAGCTCAGGGCCAGTCTTCCTCAGCAAAAAGAGGAGGATTGGCAGTAGTTAGCTCAGGGCTAACTAATCTTCCTCAAAAAAAAGAAAAAAGGAATCCTTTATGATTAACATAGTTCATCATACAGAGAACAAATTTTTTTCATAGATACGGCAAACATTTTTTATTCATTCTTAATTGTTTTTGTTGATATTGTCTTTATTTCTGAAAGACCTCATCTTGTTGTTAATTTTGTAGTCACTTTACTCCAGGAAAAGTATGCCTACCATAGTTTCCTACATGGTATGAAATGCCATAGTCTTTCTCCTATTCACAATATCGTTTCATACACCTGAGGTAAAATTGCATGCTGTGGGGAAAAAACATGTCAGGGTCATTAGGCAACGAGGAGCATTCATTCTGAAACAGGGGAGAGGATTGCATTTAACCAGAAAATGCCGAGTTCTCTGTGGTGATGCTTCCCTCAGAGGTCCCTTGGGCTCAGAGCCCCAGGAACAGATGTGATTTCAGGCCTAGTCTAAAGAGACAGAGCCATGGGCAGACCCTCCCTCCATCAGCAATGAAGCTTCTGCCAGAAGCAGCTTTCTCACCAGGAGGAGCCTAGAATCGTTGCCAAATTAAAATCAGCTCCGTGAGAAGTCACTGGGCATAAAATCTCCAGTGATTTGGTGCTTGTTCACTGAGTAAAACCCAGAAAGCATATGTGAAGAATTCACGAAAGGGCTTGTGTGCGTGTGCCACAGCCACTGCGAGGCAGGGGGCTGGGGAGCAGGGCGGGGTGGACGGGGTGGGAGGGAGATCTTGTTGGCTTCTCTCCTGAAAGCGCTTTCTCAGGGGCTGCTGTATAGTTTGAAACCTCCAGCAAAACTAGGGTATCTAGACCATATGGGTTGGGAAGATGGAGATTATGTTTTTTTTTTTTTTTTTTTAATTCTGTTTTTCTCAATAGTTTTGTTTGATTTTGTTTTGTGGGACAGGACAATAGTAAAACCATCTGGCTTCTATTTTTCTTTTAAAAGTATAAATAAGGCCTTGAGAAGAAATTTGAAAACAGACTATAATAATGCTTCATGTGTCTAGCAACATTAAAAAAGTGTTCTATAAATAAAGACATTAAATAAAATAAGACGTATTACAGACATATTTTAACCCTCACTTTAAAGAAGAAGTAACACAATATTCAAGGGTTTGCCATAAATTCTAAAGCACTTTGGTATACTGCAAAATTAAAAGTGGTACAAAGAACTTGAAAGTGATTTATGCATTGATGGATTATAACATACAATGCTATGAATACACGTTAGCTACCTGGCTTGTTAGCATCTTAGATGATACTACGTCAGGAAGAATGGCTTGAACGTTTTATTTTGCTTTGTTTCAACAGCTCTGAGTTGCTGTGCATTGGCCAATTTAACAGCAAAAGTTACATTTTTACTGCTTTGCATATTAATCAGTTATTAAGAACATCCCTGCTGAGAAATATCATCAGAGCAACACCACCATTTTAATGGGGCAGTGCAAGATACCGTGGAGAATCAATTACAATGAAGGCCCGTGAAAAGCTGTTTTGCTTTCCATTATTTTATGGGGTTAGGAGGACAGTTGATGAGGTAATGAGACCTGAAACATTTCCGATACTTCTCAGGGAAAATAGAATAAAATTCACTTGGGTCAGAGGCATTACTGAAGAGTTACTAGTTGGAAATGTTGGTCTCTATGACTCTAAAAGCGTAAAAGCAGCCCGTGTTCTGCAATATTCACAAAATAATGTGAAACTCCTCAGGTAAGAGTAATGATGCATCAACTAAATAGTAGTTCAGTTCTGCAAGCTTGTTTTCAGAAAAGGAATGGTAAATAAGATATTGGGTGACAAGTTCAAAAGTCTACACAAAGAAAAGTTTTATCAGAGCTAGCCTGAAGAAAGCTGGGAAATTTTTATCAGAGCTAGTCTAAAGAAAGTAATTTTAAAATTACCCGCTAGGTGTTACTAATCTAATCAAAAATCTTCAGTCTGGAGTTGAGAATCTTGTTTTAATATTCATTAGTTGGGATGTGTTCCTCAGTATGTAACTAAGACAATGCAACCCTAACAATATCAATGAAACCTGTTCCTGGAAATGTTTCTTCCAAAAGCAGCTCACTTCAAGTAATAAAAGAGAAGAATGAGGTACGAAGTGTTTTCTGAAGCAATTTTTCCAAACTAAACACAAAAGAGCTTCCTTTTAATCACGTCTCCACTTACAGTTTCAATCCTAACTCCCAGAAATCCTTCTTCCATTCTCTACTCTTTAATCGCATATAAGTAATTTCTGCTCTTGATTCACCATTGAAACTTTCTTGACTTTGTGCCTTTCCTCTGCCCAAGAGTAGATTTCCTTTCCCTTATTTTCACTTGCTCAAAGCATGCTCAGCTTTCAAGTTTCATGCTTTTTCCTTAAAGTGTTCCCTAATCCTCCTGGCTGGAAATCATTGGCAAAGGGCGCAGTCTATGCTGTAATGGCAATTTGTAAAGCTCTCAAAATCCTTAGCACATTCTGTTTCGTATTATGGATATGTTTGTCCTTCTTCTCAATTCCACTAGACTCTAAGCTCCTTGAGGATAAAGATCACATTGTATTGCTCATAATATGAAACACAGTATCCTAAACTTAGTAGGTGCTTGATGTAAGTTTGTATTAACTAGGTTAATGATACATCGAAAATATCTTTAAAAGCATTGCTCCTCTTCAGCTTACATATTTAAGAATACTCTCTTCAGAAAATTCATAAAATTTTGAAAAGTTTTAGTTAGTGGCTGAATCACATGTAGAAACTGGTTTAAACTGCAGAACTTTTTCCTCAAAAATCTGTCTGGTCAGATGAACGAAAGTATGTATATATCAAGTATAAAGTACCAAATAGTGCACTTCCCTTTTAGCAAAATGCACATCCTTCAGTGATACAAGAAAAACTATTATTGTATAAATTGAATCACAAAGATTAACATTTAGCTTTTATCATACTTTCTGCAAATAAAGTGAAAAGTAAAACGATACAGATAAAAATAACCACTAATCCAAAATCTGACTGGATTACCAAATGTGGGACTCATTAACAGGTTCTTAGCATAGTAGACAGCCGCATTTGGGTGGTGGCTGGAACTAGGGATGATAGGTGCAACTTATGCAATGGTGAGTAAGAAGGATATTTCTTTAGGACAGAGAGGGGATGATTTGATGCCTCTTGGTTTTCAGAAACTATGTTGTAACTATAATTACATCTCTTTGTAATTTGATTTGTAGATTACTTTGAAATATATCATTTATATCTGTGAGGGATTTCATTGTATGAATTCTTCGAATCGTTTATTACAAATCCCTAGATATTGGGCATTTGGTATGTGTAGGAATGTACTTCAGTAGGCCTGAAGCCCAGGGTTCTTAGGGTCTGGAGCACCAGGAAGACTTACCCAAAGAGGCGGAACTTTACTTTCTCCTCTCATGAGCACTCAGAAAGTATTGATTTCGTTACCACTTACTTGCGGCAAAGGGCTGGCACAAACATATCCAGAGACTCCAGAATATTCTAACGAATATCAATCACCTCCCACTACTCCTCTGGCCCCCGCATACCACCCATGTTTCTTGAAAGGATCTGAAAGAAGGTGTCAGCTGCAACAGAACATCTCTGTGGCAACTGGAAAGATATGGATCTTTCTTCCCTCCAAGGCCAGTACCTTTGAGTCTCTTATTTGGACAATTATCTTCCGGCAGTTACATTTATATACATATATATAGTTATGCTATGGTTATATATATATGTCTTTATATATATGACTATATATAGTTATATATAAAGGTATATTGTAAAATTTTTGTGTATGTTCTCTCTATTATATATGGCACTGTGGTTCTTTTGATTTATTTGTCATCATTATTTCATTGGAATAAATTCCTAGATTTGGAGTAAGGTTGGGGATGGGGGTGAGTGAAGGGATATGTATGCATTGGGTTTTGTTCTATGTATCTTATTGTTTGAATTTTTGATTTTATTAAATATGCCTTCTATAATTTTTTAAACAGTTGAAAAATACTTTTTCTGTATTTTTGGATTAATGTTTTCCTATTCTTTACTCTTGTGTATTTGTGTCTTCCCTCTCTTCTTATTTGAGTATGCCAAAAAAAAGCTTTCAATTAGTTTTTTCAATACACAAACTATGTATTTTGTGTAATAAATTCTCTAGCTCCCTGGTGGACTTGTTGGCACTCTCCTGGAGATATGTCAGACTCTAATTGCTGGTCTGGTTTTACGGAGGTGACCTCAGGAATGTTCTTGGATCAGGCTATATTTTCCCCAAGAGTAGAAAGCTGATGGATCAGAATATCATTCCTCCTTGAGAGAGGATGTAGTGCCCTGAGAAGTTAGTATTTAAAAGTTTACACTCTTTGGGAATCTTGATGAGTCTTCGGTCAATCATTCGGTAAACACATTTGTCTATAGTCATTTGTAAATAATTTTTTTTGTTTAGTACTGCAGCAATTCCTAAATGTATTCTAATTATTTATTGCATTTTATTCATTTTAGATTTATTTTACTATCATTTTTCTAGTTTTTTTGTCCAGTGAATTACCTTGTCTTTTCACCTTAGCTTATTTAATGAAAGTACCTTATAAAATTTCCTGTGACAGTTATAAATTTTCTTTTTATTAATTTTATATTTAATATTCTTTTTTTCATCAAATTCTAAATAGTTTTAACCTATCATTTGGTTTCTTCTTTTTTTTTTATTTTTTTTCCTTTTTCTCCCCAAAGTTCCCCCGGTACATAGTTGTACGTTCTTCGTTGTGGGTCTTTCTAGTTGTGGCATGTGGGACGCTGCCTCAGCGTGGTTTGATGAGCAGTGCCATGTCCGTGCCCAGGATTTGAACCAACAAAACACTGGGCCGCCTGCAGTGGAGCGCACGAACTTAACCACTCGGCCACGGGGCCAGCCCCTAGTTTCCTTTTTTTAAATTTTCTTTAATATTGGCACCTGAGCTAACATGTGTTGCCAATCTTTTCTTTTCTTTTTTTTTTCCTTCTTCTTCTCCCCTCATACCCCCAGTGCACAGTTGTATATTGTAGATGTGCTCCTTCTGATTGTTCTGTGTGGGACACCACCTCAGCGTGGCCTGATGAATGGTGCCGTGTCCACACCCAGGATCCAAACTGGCAAAACCCTGGGCCACTGAAGCAGAGTGTGTGAACTTAACCACTCAACCACAGGGCTGGCCCCTGATTTCGTTCTTGACCCCAGGCAATTAAATGAGTTGTTTTCAAAGATTTCCCTTGCTTTATTTATCCCTTTATATTAATATCTAACATAATTTCCTTCTGGTCAGATAATGTCATGTGTAATACTCCTTTTGTATTTTTTTAATTTTTAAGATAAGTTTATACCCCCTTCACCCATTTTTTCATTCTTCCTTTTCAATATATTGAAATATCATTGAACTTGTACACTATCAGCTTTGTAACATTCCACAGACATTTTAAAATAAAGCAATCTCTCTTTTCTTTCTATGGAATGAAGCATCCCTAATACTTACCAATTGGTATTATTAATGCTAGTCTATGGAGGGGTAACTGAGATTCTGCATAGTTTGAACTTCTGAAGTGAACAGTGATTATGTTTGACATAATTGGGACTGGATCCCCTGCCTGATGCCAAGGGTCTGCTATCATTACTACCTTAGAGGGTCTTCCTTTGGCACCTAGTGTTGACAATACACAAAGCAGATTATCACAATACAGTATCAGGATGCCTGAAAGATACTAAAGAGAAGCATTCCAAAACATTGGTACTGTATCCATATGAATGTCAAGAGGGAAAGAACTGAGTTCTTCTCAAGACATCAAATTATAAAAGAGAGAGAAAGCAGAATAGAGCATGGGCTTATCATACTTACTTTCTCTGTATTTGGGAAAATGGCGATGTACAGAAGGAGTAGATGACAATCCAGAAAAACAAAAAGGCATTGAGCACTGGGGGGAAGAAAGACTGTGGCATCCATACTACCTTCTAAAACACCTAAATATCTTTGTTTTAGAGGAAAAGATGGAGAGTCAAAGGTAGCAGTGACTAATGAAAATATATTTAATCATAAGGAAAACTTTATTACAAATATATGTATTTTGTTTTAATAAAATTATTTTGATAAGGAATTTTACTCTGTATTTGTTTCTTTTATTTTCATCTCATGCTTTTTGTTAAAAAAAAATTAAGTTTTCTTTACCACAGGGACTTTTAGATTACATAGATTCATTAAGTTGGGGAGGAATTTCGAATGCTTAAATGTGATCTTAAAATAATTCATTTGAATAGGAAACACATGGGCATGGTAAAATAAACAAATAAATAAATAAAAAAAACAGTACAAAATGATCCACAGTAAGTAAGCACAGGATGGTGTTTTGCACCCTCACAATATCCAATGGCCTCTGGATAAGCCTGTACTTAGAATTTTGTATCTTTAAATATCAATAAGCCTATCCATTGTGGCGGACTATTTTCTTAGGCTTGTGGAATGTGGACAAAATAGCTTCACCAAAGTAAAATAAAACAAGCCAAGCACTATATGTGAGAGAGACCTGTGAGTGAAGGGCAGCCTCATAATAGTGTAAAAGGTAAAGAGAGTGGAGAGCATCATTTAATTCACAGAGGCCTTCTCTCTACAGAGCTGCTGGCATCCCACAGTTCTGCTTATTCATTTCCTGGCTACTGTCCAACTTGTTGGTTTTGGGATCATGGAGAATTTTGAAACCCAGGAGTGCCTACACCAACCAAGACTATCACACCTGATACAGGTGAGTATTATTCTAGGCATCTATTGTTAGTAACGTGGAAAGAGCTTTATATGTCCCTTGCTACTGTCGGGGATCAGAATCAGCCACCTCAAAATGTGTCTCTGTCTTGACTACTTTTAAGAACAAGACTCTGAAAGAAACTTTGACCTTCCCCCTAACTGCCTTAAAAAATTTAAGATAGAAGGCCTGTTCCAGGAAGGAGCTAATACTATAAGAAAACATTGTCTCTCTCCGACCCAGGAAACACTTGTTTAATAAACATTTGCATTTTGATCTCCATGTAAATTGCCTTCCTCCCCTTTGAAGTCCCAAACCACTACAGTCAACATTCTCCTTTGTGTCTAGCTAAAAATGGTATTTAAGGTGGCAACTTTGGCCATTCTGGCAAGTTACTCAGTTTTTCTGGGTTTCTCCCATATATACGTTATAAAGCTTTGTTTAATTTTCTCCCATTATTCTGTCTCACGTCAATTTAGTTCTTCAGCCAACCAGAAGGTCCTAGAGGGCAGTGGAATTGTCTTCCTCCCCTACACTAATAAACAGTATCATGGTTGCCCTCTACTGTGGGTATCTTGTTCAATAGAATCTGACAGGTTAGAATAAGCAGTTCTAGGCACAACATGAGTCTTCATGCTCACCAGACATTTATTTATTTAGCAATCACTTTAGAGCTTGCCCTTTTTTTTTTTGCAACTGAACAACTTTTCCGGAATAAGCATTGCAGATGAGATCTAGAGTCTTCTTTATCCCTTTAATTTTCTGACTTTAGAACAAAAGGTCATTAATAATAACCAGCTGCAATGATACATTTTTGAGTTGACATCAATATATATAGTATTGCAGTCCCGAATATGTTAACTGATGTATATTTCTGCCTCCCTGTATTTTGGTATATCTGAATCAAGGAAGAGATACTTCATGGCTTAGAAATGAATTTATGGCATAGCTTTGTTCAAATTCTACTGTAATGGGGTATTAGCTCCTAGATTGCTGCTTTCCTGATGCTACAGGAGCTGGGGCTATAGATGTATATATTGAAGAAATCCCTAGAGCCATGCGTATTCTTCTGTTATGATAATGTTACCATTAGTCTTGATTGCTTTTGACAATGGTTACGAAATTGCCCAAAGCAAGAAGTTTAGTTTTGTTCACATTTTCCCCCTTAATTTGGGAGAGTGTTTTTATTTCGCTTTTATTTGAAATGAGTTCCTGTGCTGTTATTATGGCATTTTATGTAGCTTGTCATTGTAGTAATCAATTTTATATTTTCTTCACGCCAGTTCAACATTCTGCTCTTGACGAGCACTTTGTCATATTTACTAGAGTTCTTGTCATACATAGGAAAACGCTTCCTCTATTTGTCTTCTAAATTTTCTTTTTCCCTTGTTAGTAATTTTGCTATCTCTATATCAATGTTCTGGCTGGTTGCAATTACAAGTTTTCCCAGCTGGGAGCTTGTAGCATTTTCTCAGTCGCTGCAACATGCTGATCTATTCTGATATGAGTTCCAATTGTTTCACCTCCGTGTTCTGCATTTTTACCATGCTTTTTTGAAAAGGAATTGTCGAAATTGGAAGAGGTAGTTTGCTTTTTGTGTATTTCACCTGAGACAAACTTTTTGTCACTTAGGTATCTTCCCAGTGAGATGAATTCTTTTAGGCCAAGCTCTTGGAATTGCTGCCTAGATATTCCAATTCAAGTTTAATCTATAAAAATGTCAAGGGCAAAAAATGATTAAGTTCAAATCCTGAATGAGAAACTAATTGACGCTGCTCACGGCAACATGTATTAGAAAGATTCTCATTTTGAATTCAGTAATTGTGAAGATCTATGTGGGTGTGTTTCACACATGCATGTGGATATGTGCTCTCCATTGAAATCAGAGTCTTAATTATTGCCACAGATTGCTGCCATTTTCTTGTCTGTTTTTGTCAAAAAATTCTGTTGACAGTAAAGGTGTTACTGTAGAATAACTCTCAAATCACAAATCGGAATCACATGGATGGCTGGATGAAGCACAGAGATTGTAAATCAGTACGTCTGGGGTGGAGCCCAAGAATTTGCATTTCTGATAAGTTTTCCGGTAATGCTAATGTTGTTAGTCAGGGAACCAAACCTCTCTAAGCAATGAGGCATTTGACATTAATGAGTCCTAAGTTTTTAAGTCAATACCTCTCTCATTTTTTAGAATATTATTTGAATGCTCCTTTAGGCATGATGATTACCATGGGAAGGACAACACTAGCCATCAATTACACGTAAATTCAAGAGTCCAAAATTTTACATTACGTATACACACACACACACACACACACATTCCTCTTCCATGAAAATCTTACATATTTGGATGGGTTGTTGATTTGACTTAAAAATTTATTTCTGATATAACATAGGTTGAAATGAAGGAAGATTTATCTACAATGTTCCAAAACATTACTTCAAAAACTGCACGCAAAAAGCAAATGTGCAAGAATGGAAGGAAACTTTAAACTAATAGCCTAATTTAAAATGACACTGAAACAAGTTTGACTTTCTATTCAAATACACAGTTTTCAGTTACCAAAATTTGACTGATAATCCAGTTCTAAATAGTTTTCAGATCTGATTAGGGAACGTCAGACAAAAAATTCTAAACTAAAAGGATAAAAAACACAAGTTTTCTACATGAGTATATTTTGGTGGCTAAATAGTTAGAGAAGTAAAGGCAAATTCCTAGAATAATAAGAGATCCACAATTATTCATTATCTAAGAAATTTAAAGTAGTTAAAATGTTAAGATGAAATATAGCAACTGTTTTAAAAACATAGTTATAACTGTTACTGAAGCAGGTTTATCTTTGCCCATCGCCCAGAAACCCAATCACCCAAATGACAAGCTTGCAGCAGAGAGAGGTTTTAATCACAAGGCAGCCAAGTGAGGAGGCAGGAGAACAAGTCTCAAATCAGCCTCCTTGAAAATGGGGACTCAGGGATATTTATGGGATTGGGGGCAAGGGGATCTGAAGTGTGGGGATATATGTTTGGAGGCAGGGAGAAGTGAGATAATCGATGATGTGCGTGTGCATAGTCAAGCTTCACAGCTGCTCATAGGATGCATGTTCACAAGATGGTGGTGTTCGTGTGATCTAAAGGGAGTTGTTAACCTCTTGACACCCAAAAATGTCACTTACTGGGCACCTACACAGGCTCAGTTGATGGGTTGGTGGTCTCAACTGATGTGAACTAGACAAGGGGGTCCTAATCCCTATAAAACAACTTGAATATCCTTATGACTCAGGAGCCTGGGAGGTGTTATCTATAGGAACCCAGTTGGAGTAGGATAATACATTGCCTAGGAAGCACAGTTCACGGAACAACTAAAAGCTATAATTAGTAATTGCAAAAAACACTTTAGTCATTGGTTACCTAATCATTAATGGATAACTGTTTACTGGTTTTATAGCCACTGATTTAGATTATTTTAAATATTATTTTGCTCTTAAGTAATCTTTATTTTGATGATAATATGAGAAGCAAAATCTTGGAGCTGTTGGGAAAATGGCCTGAAAGGTCTTAAAACAATGTTTGAATAACAGAAGAAGATAAATTTTATTTTCTGGTTTGGGTTGTTTCATACATCTCAAAAGTCACACATACAAAGTATTTGTTATAACTATTTCTATTGTCATTTTAATTACTTTCGATCCCTTATTTTCTAATATCTTTTTTTTTCTTTTTTTGCTGAGGAAGATTAGCCCTGAGGTAACACCTATTGCCAATCTTCCTCTTTTTTTCCTTGAGGAAGATTAACCCTGAGCTGACATTTGTGGCAGTCTTCTTCACTTTATATGTGGGTCACTGCCACAGCATGGCTTATGAGTGGTGTAGGTCCACACCAGGAATCCGAGCCCTTGAATCTTGGCTGCTGAATTGGAGCACGCCCAACTTAACCACTAGGTCACAGGGCCAGCCCATAATATCTATTATTTTTAACAGCTTAACTAAGATAAAATTGTCATATAATAAACTGTACACATTTAAAGTGTGCTTTGATTAGTTTTGATACAAGCATATGTCTGTGAAATTGGCAAAATGGTAACTATAATTAACATACTTATCATCCCCCAAAATTTATCCTGCCTCTTTGTAATTCCTCCCTCTCATCTTCCCTCACACTCCTCCCTGGCCCCAGGAAACCACACATCTGCCTTCTAACACTATGCATTAGTGGGCATTTCCTATAATCTTATCTAAATTGAATCATACAGTATGTACATTTTTTTATGTTTTTTTAATTTAGCTTAATTATTTGGAGCTTCATCCACATTGTAATATTTATTCTGAGCTCTTCTGGAGCATCTTCCTATTCTCACACCCTTCTCACCACCCATAGAGCATAGAGAAAAAAGAAAGGAAGTATGTTTGTCTGCTACAAAGCCACCTTTCAGGAGTATCTACAAAAGTAACATAACAGAAGCTGAATTATAACATCTATTTCTCACACCTCACATCCTTTCTGGAACAAAACAAAACAAAACCCAGCCTCTACTTCTCAATTCCACTCCACCTAGAACCAGGTCCCTAATGGGACTTGGAGAAGGGAGCGGAGTGAGAGAGATTTCCTGAAATACTTTTCTAAAACAAGTGCTGCCTGGAAGAAAACATTTGGAGGGATATAGGAAAAACAAGCTAAAGTGCACCCGCCGTACAACATACTTACAGGAAAACTATTCAAAACACACATAAACCCTTGTCCACCTTGGCCTTCTCTGACTCTCCCTTTCTAAACCCTCTTTTTCCTTAGTGCCTTATCTAGATGTGGCCCCCAGACTCTGTGGAGCTTAACTCCCCTACACTGGCTTTCCTTTGGTCTTTGCTAAGGGAAAACTCTGAGAAGGAATATTAAAACCGTGACAGAGTTAAGTAGGAACAGCAGAAAAATTCTGGATGAGTTTCAGAGATGGAGTAGAAACCCCTGAAGTGGCACTATACACAGCTCTGAACCGAGCTTCTGTTCAGCGGCCAAATTATTTTTAAAAAGAGTAAGACAAGTTAGACTAAATCTAGATCAATATGTAGCTTAAGAGTTCTGCCTGTTGCAAATTAAGACCCAATATCCTTATTTTTAAAGTTAAAGGAAAGTTTGTTTTTCAAAGAAGTTACCTATTTCCATAGAATTTTGTTATTTTATAAAAGAAAAGTTCAAGTGCACATAGAGTAATATTCAAATAAATGTTTGAAATACTTTATGAATATAACTTTGTTTTTAGAAAACCATTTTATATGACTTACTGGGTAGTCCCAGTGAGAAAATGATCAAATTTGCAGGTTAAATAATTTGTGGACAATTAAACATCTCAAATCAAGGAAGGAAACAGAATTCTGACTCCGTGATTTTCCACTTAGCCATTGAGCTATGCTGTATCAATCCTGCTATATGTGTAGTGAGCACAGATGGTAAACACTGAGAAGCATCATTCTTTACTCTAGGTTTCTGTGTAGCTATGCATATATCTATCTATCATCATTTCTATACCCACTCATTCCATTAAGAAATTTCGAAGTTTTTGAACTTTTGGGACCAATTTCCTCTTTTCTCCCCAAGTGTAGCACTTTACGTTTGAAGGACTCTAGGACAAACAGATCAAATAAGTAAAAAAGAATGATATTCTTTTCTGGTTTCCTAGTGAATCACTTTGTTAAAGCCTAGGTATAGAGCCACTGAATCACACACTCTGGGCAGGGGGAACCTTCCCTTTATAATTTATGTGAGGATGTCCCCAAGAGTTGGACAGTGTGCTACATGTGTGGGCCTCTGTAACAGCCCTTCCTGAATTATTTGTACCTCCATTCATAGCCACAATTTCAGTGTTTTTTTGTACTATTGTCAGCAGTAATTACATACTCTGACATATTCAATCCAAATGACTTACTACTTCTCACAATCGAAGAATAACAGAACAATATGAAACATAGTAAAACATAACATCATCTCCTGCTATTTCATTACATATTCTCCTTGTAACAGGCTGGCCAAAGCATCCCTTCAATATGATTAGATAAGTGAGGAAATTATATTAGATTTAGTTCCCTAAAAGACCATCTATAGTAAATAGAGCAGTGGGTTTCAATTTAAATGAAAATCGATTGTATGCTTATTGGTTCTTCTAAGCTTGGAACTGGAAAATTAAAAATTCACACATAGCAATTTTGATTTGCTTCTGAGAGAAGGCTCTTGATTTAGACACCCAGCAGGCTGCCAAAAGGTAAATATAATAGTGGAGAAAACATAAAAGTATTCTATTTGGGGGTTTATCATAATTGTGTGGATAAAACTGAAGATAAATACTACCTTTGGGTTTCTTAAACAATTATATCATGAACTACTAGTTGTTGTTGTTGCTATTGTTTCATACACAGCAGTAGGGCTAACATATCTCCCACTTCTCATGAAATATCCTCAGTTTACATCCACTATCCCAATGTAATTTTCCCAGTCTCCAAATTATCCATGTTGGATGATAATTTCTATCATCATTATCCATACTGGAAACTGTCCTTCGCAGCAGCCCAGTAACAGTCTCAAGAACTTTCCAGTATTGTCCTGGGATAAAACGCCATCAAATTTAAATCATATAGAATCATATTTGGATTTCATAAAGACAAGTTTCTGAACGGTATTTAGGACCCTGAAGTTCTGTGATTCTAGAGGAATAATTAAGCGTCTGATCTAATTGTAAATTTAAGTAGGTAATGAATGAAATGAAATTTGCCTTTAACATCGAATCTGTCCAGTCACCTTTCCTGACTTCCTGACCATCTCTGCTTAAAACTAGGATTTTGAAGAACTGTTTATATCTATGTATATATATGAAGAAATATATATATAAAGTACTGAAAATGGACAGGAAGGAAAATAAGAGCTCTACATCAGAGTAATGAGCAATTAATTAGAAGCAAAAGACTAGAATTAAGAATACTAAAATAAAAAAGTAAGTACCACGCCCAATCTATCCGCAGAAATCTGGAAGAACTTTATCAAAATATTTTCTAATAATTCTGAAAAGTAGTAATGAAAGCTAATACCTATCGGGTATTTATCGTATGCCAGGCACTGTCTAAATCTCACCAAAAAAATGCGGTAGATACCTTTACAATTTTCACATTACAGATGATGAAACTGAGGGACTAATCGTTTCATTGTTTCCTAGAGGTAATGCTTTTAGAAAGCAGGGAGCAAGGCCTTGAATCCACATGGTCTGACTCCGGAGCCTGCTCTTGAACCGCTAGTCCGTCCTCAAAAGAACTGTGGCCTTCCTTCTAACGAAAACCTAGGTATGTGAAAATTGATAGTTACATAACTCTCATAATATCAATTATATAAAAATTCCACAAATCGGCATTTATATAAACAGTTCCATAATTTGGTCTGGATATTAATGTAAGGTTCATTGGTAGATATTTAACAAATTTGTCCTTTTTCTCTTAAAAATCACGTTAACGCCACATTTTGACCCAAAATACATCACTTCTTAACAATTCCTCAGAAGTTATAGATAATGATCTGTAAGTCATATTTAAAAGCCCTGATACATAACACCAAGTGAATCTTGGTTGTGTCAGTGCTATTCCCACTACTTGACATATATTATATGACGCATTCTCACTGAAACATCACAAAGTGGGTACTACAGTTATCCTGATTTTTATAGATAAATTACTTGTCATTTCTGGGATTCATGGAGAATTTCTAGATTCCCTATTATTATTGCAACTAACATGAATGTTAAAATTCTTTTAAAAACTTTACGTATATTATCTCTTTTAAGTACCAAAAGAAATGCTTTATTTAGGTAGTATTATTATGCTGCTTTACAGCTGATTGTTTTTAACTTCTAGCAACAGAGCATATATAAAATATGGACACGTGGTGAAGTGAAATATACTCCCTCAAAATCTCAACTGCCTTGAAGGTCAATCCTTTCTTTCTGATATTCGTTCAATAATTTATAGTATAACAACTATTATCATTCTCAAAAGTAATTCACACATGACGTGAGTTGAATTTCCTTACTCTGATTCATATCATTTAGCAATATTATAACATTTGTCTTAAGAACCAATCCAATCTACCCTCTTTTTTGTGGTTTATCTTCTTCATTTTAATATAAATTTAAAAGCCAAATTTGTTTTCTTTTAACATTTAATTTGCCCTATCGAACTCACCATATTCTAGATTTTATTTTTCTGCTTAATCTTACTAATTGGTGTCATTCTTGTATTCTCTGATATTACAAACAATAGTATTAATAACAGGAATGTCTTCCTCCATACCTACTCTATGCCTGGTGTTCACAAGAAGTGAGATAGAAGAATCAAGTTGTTGATTCAAGTACAAAAGAGGTCAAAATCCCTCATTTTGGGTATCCCAATATATATCCCCTGGACAGGGACCGAACGTGACTTTTTCAACTTAGCTTGTTATGATTCACTTATTCTTCACAACAATCTTATATACTAAGTACTAGAATCTCAACCTACTGTATGAGAAAATGGATGCTTTGAGGATTAAGTAGCTTGCATAAGACCATGTAATTATGTGTATAGAGATCCAGGATTCAAACCTAGCTTTGCTGATTCCAGAACTCGTACTCCACTAATATCACCATACTACCCATCCCCGTCCTGCTGGACTTCTGTTTGCTGCTCTCGTCTGCTTTTCTTCCTTAAGACCTCACTTTGTTTCTCTCCTTTCTCTCTCATCTTCTGGACAAGAGGAGCAAAGTAAGCCCCACCAGAGGGCTAAAGGGTTGAGAACTCTGGCCACGTGTCCATACCTTCCTCTCCCAAAAATCTGTACATTTCTCCCATTAAAAGGACTTTTTCGAAAGGGTAATTTCTGAAGGCTGAAAGTGACTTAAATTTAAGACCAGAAAATTCTGTTATTGTAGAGAATGAAGGGCCTGTAAGAGTTCATTTTATAGATGGAAAAAATGAGACAGAGCAGAGAAAGGATTTGCCTCAAAATCACACATCCAGTAAATGATAGAATTGAGCAGAGGACCCAGGTCTTTTGAGTCTTGTATCCACACTATTGTTTCCCAAATTATGGGGATATTGGATGAGTTACAATTCTCAAGGTGATTTTAGCTGTTACATGGCAACAGCATTAGATGGTAGTAAATCACAAACTGAGAAAGTTATTCCCATTTCAATTCCTTACAATCCTTCGATGAGAAATTCTCAGTTTAATGATAGTGTGTCTTTTAACCCCACTTAAACATTCCTCAACCCTCATTTTCCTGTGCTGAAAAACATGTAGTGAATGACACAACAAACACTGTGACTTTCTACTTTATAGAAACAAAACGTTACTACAGTTGAAGAGTATATGAGTCAATTTTAGTCCTTTTGCTATTGCAAAATACCATAAACTGGGTGGCTTATAAACAACAAACACTTCTTTCTCAGAGTTCTGGAACTGGGAAGTCCTAGATCAAGGTGCCGGCTGATTCAATGTCTGGTGAGGGCCTGTTGCCTGGTTCATAAGATGGAAATCTTTTCACTGTTTCTTTGCATGGTGGAAGGAGCGAGAGAACTCTCTGGGATCTCTTTCATAAGGGCACTAATCTTATTCATTAGAGCTCTGCCTTCATGATCTAATCACCTCTGGAAGGACCCACCTCCAAATACATCACTGGGGATTAGGTTTCAACATGTGATTTTGGGGGGACACAAAAATTCAGTCTGTAGGAGAGCCCTTCCCTGATTTATCCTCCTTTTCAACTGGCATTGACTAATTACAATTTGATCATTTACATTCAAATGAATTTTTTCATAGTTTTAAGGATAGATGTATACATCTATACATAGTACAGATGCATATGTACAGTCAGTACGGTCTGAAGTGATATACATAGTTTTATATAGTTTTATCTGTCCTTTCATGAAACTATTTTACATTTTAAAAATATACTTAAATTACATCATTCTTCTGAAACAATTTTCAGCTCAATTATTATGTTTCAATATTTATCATCTTGATGCCTATGGCCTTCATTCATTTTTATTGCTGTATATTATTCCATTCTTCCATTCTTCTACTACTATGCATTTCATTGTCTCCAGTTTTTGTTTTTTTGATATTACAAGCAAAGCTACTTTGAATATTCATGTTCATGTTGAATTGTGTACAGATGCACAAGTTACTGTAAGTTAATGAAAATAGAAGAGTAATTGCCAACAAAATTTTGTGTCTATATATTTACTAGATTGTGCTAATTTTTTTCCCAAAATTGTGATCCCAGTTTTATACTCCAATAGTATAGAATGATTATTGTTAATCTTTGTTATGGTGATAGTTTTTAAATTTTTGCAGTTGGAAGTAGCAATTGTGTGTTTATTTTGCATTTCCCTAGTGCTAGTGAATTTAAGCATCCTTAATACATTTATTTTTCATTTGTATTTCTTTTATGTTAATTACATTTTCACATGTTTTAACTGCATCCTACCAATAATTTACTTTAGATATTTATTCATGACTTTTAGATGTTCTTTTTAATTCCTACTTAGTTTTGTATGTTTCAGCTATATTTTTCCATCATTGGGCTAATTTTCTTGAATTTATTTGTAGTGCTTTCATGTAAACTAAAATTATTACCTCATTTTGGTATAGCCTAGTTTATATATTTTTTTAAAGTTCAAGGATTTTACTTCTTAGTTAAGAAATCCTTCCTTTATAAAGATTTGAAATATATTCTTGTACATTTATTCTAAAATGGGTGTAATCTCTTATTAAACATATGAAGTTATTTTATAGACAATGATATCATCTACAAATAATGATCATTTTAATTTTACTCAAAAATCATTTACAGTTTCACATGTAAGAAGTTTGGAATTTACCACTCCATCTTAATAACAAGTAAAAGCTGAACAGACTGAAAAATCAAGGACTCTTCTTGCATCTGTAGGAGAGGGCAAATTGATGCCGCTGAGATTGGAGAGATAGACAGGTGAATACAGGGAGTCACAAGTCACTGGAGTGGGCTAACCTGGGAACCAGTGAAGGGGTAGAACAACCTAAACTGTAACTGACTAATTATTGGAGGTTCAATGTGAACAATTCTGAAAGTTAAAAACTTCATGGAGACTCAGTCATGGCGGGCCCCTACGACATTGTGTGATTTACCTCCAGAACTCAACCAGGGGTTCACAATAAATATCAGAGAAAAATCCCCTCAGACTTCCAGCAGGGGGGAAAGGAAAAAGGAACCATTTCAAATAGACCAGAACACTTTGTTCTTAACAAGGCCTGCCTTCAGGGAAACTACTAAACCAGAACCTAACCTGCTTGAGTATTATTAGAGAGTAACTGACCTGGGGGAAGGGAAATACCAAACTCCAGCCCACTGTACCGTCTTGTTCCACCTAAGGGTGACAAGAGATTTTCACATATTGAGGTATATGAGGTAACTATTGGGATTCAAAACTGGTTCAGCTTGAAGAAAAAGCCTTACTTGTGGCATATCAAAGATATATTGTACATCTGCTTTAACCATTAAAGTAAAGAATTCATTCTCTTAAAATAAGAATGCATACTCCCCTCTTACTCCCTATTGGTAACACCCTATTGATAACATCCCCTTTAGTCCCTTTCCTGACATCAGGGTCATCTTGATCTGCTGATTTACAGCTGAATACCTCTTTGAAACCTGGGTGGAAATGTATCCTGAGTGTGTTTAATGTATGTCCTTTGTTCTAAAAAGATACAAGACTGTACTGAAAACCATGCTTCTCCAGAATGCTTTCTTCCTTTCTGGAAAAACCCTTCCTGGGTTATAATCCTCACCTGGCTCAAGCAAAACTCACCTATCTCTCTTCTCTATAGGATGGTTATCGGTTATTTTGCATCAGCAAGGAGGAAGAAAAAAACTCAGAGAAACACTTGGGAAGTTCACAGTCCAGAAGCGTAGACTCACTACAAGACTGAGATGCAAGGGGCAGGAGGAAAGAATTAGGATTACATTGTGATTATAAAATATCCCCACACCTGTGAAGTAGTCTGGTTTTATCTGAAAGTGAATTTGGATTGGCTGTAACTGTATATTGCAAACTGTATGGAAAACAATAAAAAATAGTTAAAAAAAGAAGTATAACCTGCATGCTAAAAAAGGAGACAAAATGGAATCATATAAAATGCTCAATTAAAATGACAGAAGGCAGGCAAAGTGTGGAAGATAAGCATAGAAACACAGAACAAGGGCAACAAATAGAAAATAGGAACAAATATAGTAGATACTAATCCAACTTTATTATTAACCAGTTTGAACATCAATGGTCTAAATGCACCAATGAAAGACAGAGATTGTCAGATGGGCCAAAAAACATGACCCAAATATTGTGTCGTCTACAGTAAAATTACGTTAAATATAAAGACACATATAGATTAAAAGTAAGTGGATGGAGAAAAATATACGTGCTAACACTAATCAAAAGAATGCAGGAGTAGCTATATTAACCTCAGACGGAGCAGACTTGGAAGCATGGGAAGTTATCAGGGATAAAGAAAGGCATTACATAATAATAAAGGGGTCAATTCTAAGAAGACATAACAGTCTTTCATGTGTATACACCTAACAACAGAGTGTCAAACTATGTGAGCAAGAATTAATAGGATTGCAAAGAAAAAGAGATGAATTCCTTATCATAATTGGAGACTTTAATATCTATCAGAAATAGATAGATCCAGTGAGCAGAAAATCTCTAACATAGTTCAACTTAACAACACTGACCAACTGGATATAATTGACATCTATAGACTGTGTTGGGGAGGAAGACATTTCCTCTTCCCAAATGAGGGTTCCTCTGGCTGGAGAACGAATTAAATTCACATGAGACAGAACAGCAAGAGAAAATTAAACAAAGCTTTATGAGGAACCATGGCCCGGGGCCTTTCTTCCCAAAGGAAGAAAGGGCACTGAAGAAGTGGGGTGCACGTAGTGGTTATATACCCCCAAACAGGGTGTTTCACATGTGATTGAAATGTCCCTCCCGCAATAGTCACAAGATTGCCCTGTTGGCACAGTGCTTGATGGACACAGCAGGTAGTGGTCTGCTATCTCTGTGGGCGTAGCAGGAGGCAAGTCTATTGTCTGGAGCTGGGCGGTCACAGGTGAGTGCAGCAATCAGTTCCTTGCCTAAGGAAAGATGCTTAATCCTTAAGAAATGCCAACATTGGGAGGGGGAGGGAAGTCAGTTACAGGAGGTTACCAGACTAGCACAGTAAAATGCAGATTTAAGTCCTTGCCTTTGATATTGATTAAGAGTTTCTAGAGAGAAGGTCATCTCCTTTCTTCTTCCTGGTACAGAGAGGGAGGCACCTTTTACAGATAGAGATTTACCTTACAAGTGTAAATGTGTCTTAACAAAGGCAAGTTCCATTCCTCCTTCCCTGTCCCAGTTTATCAAAAGCAATCAGCCTCAAATAATCCTGATGCCAAAGAGACATATCTTGGGGTGGCCATTTCCAGGTCCCTACAACTGCTTTATCCAACAACAGCAGAACACATATTCTTCTTTGTCTCACATGGAACATTCAGCAAGATAGACCACATTCAGGGCCAGAAACACATCTTAACAAATTTAAAAGAATAGAACTAATACTCTGCTCTCACACCACCGTGGAGTAAAACTACTAGAATTCAACAACAGAAAGATAAGTTGAAAATTCCAAAATATATGGAAATTACCAACATGCTTCCAAATGACACACAGGTCAAAGAAAAAATCTCAGGATAAAATTAAAAAGTATTTTGAACTAAATGAAAAGGAAAAAACAACTTATAAAAATGTGTGGGATGTAGCAAAAGCAGTGTTTAGAGGGAAATTATAGCACTGAATGCATGTATTAGACCTTGGTTGTGGAGATGAGTTTTTAGATACAACACCAAAAGCAAGATCAATGAAAGAGATACATAGGAGGCACATTCAACCTGCAATACACAAAAGAGTAAACAGGTCCTAGATCTCTTTTTGGTGACGGTGGTCAAAGGGATAAGAGTCAAGATTTTTCTTTACTGTTGAAAAGATTGAGCATTATAAATCTCCCCATATAGTCTAAGTAACTTCTTTTGGCAATCAGGCCCCTAAGTAAATTTTTAAGAAAGAAATTATTAGTAAGTTAGACTTGATTAAAGTTAACATTAAAAACTTCTGTTCTGCAAAAAACAATGTCAAGTGATGGAGAAGAAGCCACAGAGTGGTAGACACTATTTGCAAAAGACACATTTGATGAAGGAATGTTATCCAAAATGTACAAAGAATTCTTAAAACTCAGTAATAAGAAAAGAAGCCACCTGTTTAAAAAGTGGGCCAAATAGCTTAAAAGACACTTCACCAAAGTATATATGCAGATCACAAATAAGCATATGAAAAGATGCTCCACTTCATCTGTCTTCAGGGAAGTGCAAATTAAAACAACAATGAAATGCCACCGCATATCTATTAGAATAGCCAAGATCTAACACTGACATCAATTGTTGGCAAGGATAGGAAGCAACGAGAACTCAACATTCATTACTGGTGGGAGGTCAAAATGGTTCAGCCACTTTGGAAAATGTTTTGGTGCTTTCTTACAAAACTAAACATGATCGTATCATAGGATACAGCAATTGTATCCTAAGGAGTTGTAAATTTATGTCCAAACGAAAACTTGCTCATGGATATTTATAACAGCTATATTCACAATTGCCCAAATCTGGAAGCAACTAAGATGTCCTTTAGTAAGTAAATGAATATACTGGGTATGTCCAGACAATGGACTATTATTCAGTGCTAAAAAGAAATGAGCTATCAAGCCATGAAAAGACATGGAGGAAACTTAAATGCATATTACTAAGTGAAAGAAGCCATTCTGAAACGGCTGCACATACTGTATAATTCCAAATATATAACATTGTGGAAAAGAGCAAACTATGGAGACAGCAAAAAAGTCAAAGATTGCCAGGGGTTGGCAGGGTGCTCTGATGAATAGGCGAAACATGGAGGAGTTTTAGGGCAGTAAAAATATTCCACATGTTATTATAATGATGGATAAATGTCATTATGCATTTTCCTAAATCCATAGAATGTACCCCAAGAGTACCAAGAGTGAACCTTAAGGTAAACTATGGACTATGGGTGATTATGATGTGTCAACGGAGTCAATTGTAATAAATGTCTTACTGAGATGAGGGATGTTGATAATGAGGGAGGATATGTGTATGTGGAGGCAGGGAGTGTATGGGAAATCTCTGAACTTTCCCCTCAGTGTTGCTGTGAACCTAAACTTCTAAAAAGATAAAGCCTTAATACAAAAAAAATTAAAAAGTAATTTACCTATGTATTTATTTATTCACCCATTAACTTATTTATCTATTTATTTATGTATTTAACTTTGCTTACTAGATGGTCTATGTCTGGGATTGCAATCTTGATTTGAACGTTTTACAAGCGAAGTACAATTTGGTATTGGCTGAGATAAATTACTTTTATCAGATATAGGAGATTCTTTCTTAGCCTTCACTGGATAACATTTTCATAAAAGATGTTGAATGTTATCACAGAATTATTGGGATGCCCATTGCCTGTTTATCTTTAATCTATTAATACATGGAGTTATGTTGACTGAACTGGTAATGTTTATTCATTCTTATATTCCTTTGAAAAGCTCAACTTTGACGTGACTAAAAGTGAATATAAAATTAAAAAAATATATATATAAAAATAAAATTTATACACATATAACCCCATACTTATCTGAAGTACTGTGAAGAGTCTGAGATTTTACCATCCTTGTAAGCCAAGCCAACAAGTTAGCCAGCTAATTTCATAGATCCTAGCAGAAAATATGAAACTACTGGGTCAAAGACAAAGACTTTAACATTCATGGTAATAGCCATGGCCAGAGTATCACCGTGGAGAATTATCTTCCAACAACGTCCCCATCTATTTCTATGGTCTTACTTTCCAGAAAATTTTCCCACAGGTATGTCATTCAGTTGGTCATTCTGAGTAGTCTGACTGATAGAAGCTGATCGTATCCACTCAGTTTGTTTCATTCAGCTTTCCATTAAGGCTACCATAAACAAGGCTCCAAGCAGAATTTGAGGCCAAACCTTTGACCGTGTCCACCAGGCACTTGGAGTCAGCCAGCTAAAGAAGTCCATAAACTTACAGGGTGTACTTTAAAGAGTCATATGGCTGTCTCCTTGAATTTCTGTGAAGATCTTTCTATGTGGCCCAAGGCTTTAACCAGGCAAAGCAAGATGTAGTAGTGATTTCATACTATATATCGTCTTACAAGGAGGAAACCTAGGTTAACTTTATCATTTATAACTCTGGCCGGTGAGTCGCAGCCAATCTGAATGCTTCCCAGGGATCAGGTGGTGTCATTGATCCCTTCTTCTAAATGTTGGAAAAATTTTGTACCAACTTTTCCAGTTGGATGACTTTAATTATAGGGATAACTGCCCACCGGTAACACAGAAGTAATGAATCAGTTACCCCTACAAGAAGTTCTGTCAAGGAGCTCAGGGTAGCCTCATTTTGGAGAGATCGCCAAGTGACCTGAGGATTACATAATCTACACCTAGAGTTTCCTTAAATGCGTAAATCAACGTTCTCTTTAAGCCAGAAGCTTTGATTTCGATGGCAAAGTGTGGGATAATATTTCCCCAAAAGGGATAGCTGGAATTCTATTGGGTAAAGTTGAGATGCCATTGGGGTCGCTATTTTTGAACACACCATTTCCTTTTAATAAGCAATGCATATTAGGTCCTTCCCACTACAATAGTCACTGTATGCAAGTCAACTTACCTCAAAATGGCAGAATCATCTGGAGAATCACTAGATTTCCATTGTGTAGACTATGACAACAGTTCAGTTTTTTGTTGTTTGTTTGTTTTTGTGAGGAAGATTTACCCTGAGCTAACATCCATTGCCAATCCTCCTCTTTTTTTTTTTTTTTTTTTTGGTTTGAGGAAGATTAGCCCTGAGCTAACATTTGTACTAATCTTCCTCTACTTTGAATGTAAGATGCCTCCATAGCATGGCTGATGAGTGGAGTAGGTCCACATCCTGGATCCAAACCTGCAAACCCTTGGCTGCCAAAACAGAGCATGTGATGTGGAACTTTAACCACTCAGCCACAGAGCCTGCCCTGAAACAGTTCAGTTTTCACAAGAGCCCAACAACAAACTAGTAACGTTTTTTCAAAATTGATATTTCTCCATGCCAAGGAGACGATGAATCCAAAACATGTAGCTGTGCTTTCCTTTGCCAGACGCTCTGATAAGCAAAATCATCAGCACAGAGACTTGTAGCTCAAAGAGCTATTAGATTATTTGCCTGGAAGGTAGCAAGCAGGCCTCAGCTTGCTAAATATCTTCCAACACTGACTGTGCTGATTTGTGGGCTGGCTGATAGAAAGGATAAAATACAATGACGATGCGAAGCACATTCAATCACCAGTACACAAAGGACTAAGCTGGTCCTGGATCTTTTTTGGTGATGGTGATCAAAGAGATAAGAGCCAACATTGTTTTTCAGTATTGAAGAGACTGAGCACTGCAAATCTCCCAGCATAATTCAAGTAACATTTCTTGGCAATCAAGCCCTTAAATACCTTTTTAGCCATTTTAGCCATAAATACATATGACAACACTGTGTTCAGGTCTATTGAGTTTAAAACTTCTGACCTGCCAGCAGGACATCATCTATACCACAAAAACTTTTTTGTCTCGGAGAGTAAAGGAGACCACTCATATTAAATCATGATCTGACTGCTGATGGCAAGAAGTAGGGGAGTTTATATATCCCTTGAAAACTACTGCAAACATGTATTGGAGGACTTGTCACATGAATTGGAATTGATCTTGGCCCTTGGGTGCCAATAGGTTGTAGAAGAAGTTGTTAGCAATGTCTAAGACAGCATATCCAGTGTCATCAGTCTGTGCAATGGATTCAGTTACAATCAGAATTTCTGGAACAGTTGGGGCTATGGGAGCAACGAATAAATTCAGTTGACAATAATCAACTGTAAGTCTCCAGATCCTGTGAGTCATTTTTACTAGCATCATGGCTGTTGTATTGAAATATTTCATCTCTTGTTACTTGTGCTGCTTTCAAGTCCTAATCAAGGTTGTATTTTCTCTTTCTCTCCTTGGAGTTCTGCAAGGACCATCAGAGCAGGGACGAGGAGGTGGTTTGAAGTGATTTAGGCATCCCATTAGCACTTCTCTGTGTGGACCTATTCTCAGTCCGGAGGATCCGCCTCTGAACTTCATGAGCATTCCTATCACAAGCATGTAAAACGTTACTCACAAACATGCGGAAGTCACAACAGTACATTGAATCCTTCCAAAGGGCCCTACCCACAAGATAACTTTAGATTACCTTCCTTGCTGTGAATCTTACCCCAAATCCATCAGTTAAATTTGAGGTCCCCTGCCCAACAAGAGCAGGTGCAGTGGCGACTTGGGTGTCTGTATTCAACAGAACCATACAGTTTGAGTTCCTGCTTTCCCCAAAGTTCCTCAGTATGCTCACATTCGTGAGAATGGCCTTTGGGTTCCCTTCGGAGATAAGGAGATCTTGGCTGCACCGCAAGACATTATTCTCCTCAGAACTGCTGAGACCAAGGGAGACTGGAAGGAGTGATCAAGCGGCATGAAAGGAGAAAGTAGCCCAGCACCAGTGATCGTGGTTTTGCATTTACTTTTGATTTGGGACAGCACGGTAGCGGCTTGAGATGCAAACAAATACATTTCTGCTGTTTTCAGTTTTCTCAATGCTATATTGCATGGTGAGACCGTCATGGCTGACACTGTCTATTTCAGACATGGAGACCACTTAACTAAGTTATATTCTTTTCTAAACGGAGCCACAGGCTTTGCTCTCTTTGCTGGGTGTCTTGACTGGTGCATTCAGGGCTTCAAAAAAAATATCCACATTAATTTGGGCCACTTTCTGTTCCATTGACACAGTAATACTTTTGAAGTTTTCACCTCACTTTGACATAGGGCTGTGGGAGTTTTCAAGAGTGATGATGATAGCTGGAGGAATTTACCTATACATATATCCTCGGGACAGTTCCTCATTCTCTAGTAAATTACATTCATCAGTATTATAAATCCAATCTGGGGCATTCAGATTTGTTTTCTTTTGGCTTTTAGGAAACTTAGAGCCACATTTTGAGTTTATGAATAGTAACTCTCAAGTATTTATCATCTGTGTACCTGCATTTTGACATTTCAATTTTACAAGTACTTCCTATTTTTGCATTATCCTTGGTTCTAGTACTTCATTTTTATTCAAGCATTATAATTCTGTTTTAGGAATTTACTCTCTCTTCAAGCTTCAAATTCTTTTTTCAACTAATTGTACTTTATCAGTAAATGTATAGAGAAACAGGTAATTCTTCACAGATTCTCAAATAAATTTTAGAATTTTTCAACCCTATTTAAGCTTCTATAATAGCTAGACCCTGGTTCTTGTCTTTGTCCACAGACTCCTATGCACGTGGGAGCACAGATACTTGCTAGAGCTACCAGCTTCCTAATCAGGTAAGAAAACATAGATGGCTCAGCAGAACCCTTTGCCACTTCTAGACAGGTAACATTTTCGTCTGGAACTGGATAAACTGAGTTCTTTTGTTTTCATGAACAGCAACTTTCTGTTATAAAATTTTTTCCATCCACTTGCACGAAAACAATGCAGATTTATTTCCCTAAGGGGCTATGTTTTATCTCCAGTTACCAAATGCATTTATGTTTATTGTAAACAGCATCAAAATTATTTTTGTTGAAACACCAGCAGGACCAAAATCTCCCCTAAGTGTCTTTTGATTGGTTTAGTTCAACCTTAGAATGATGTTCCTTTCCACTTGTCCATTCCAAAATTACTTCAGGTCTTGATTAGCATCCCTGTGGATTTTCAAACAAATTTTCCAGCCTTTTCTGATTTCCAAGTGGAAATGTGGAAATTTTGAATACAAATATATTTTAAACTGACACATACTTCAAAGCAGTAACCGGTAGAGAGTTTAATTGGGGAGACACAGAAACACAATGCATACAAGACCTGGCTCAAAATCATCTTACAAACTGGTTGAAGATCTGAGAGCGGAATTTAGGGCCATTTATCTTTTTCCATCTTTATTTAATCGACAAAAGAAAATAATTGTTTGTATTAAGATGAGAGGAGAAACAATACTAGAGGACCTCTGTAGTCCCATCCTTCTCGAAAATGTCTGCACCTCACACAGCTTATCTAAATAACGCTTTCTCTTTCTGTATGTGTGCGTGTTTGTGTGTTTATTAACTTTACCTCACGCTCTCAAAGCAAAAAAAAAGAAAAAAGAATAAAATAAATAAGCCTTAATATTAACTAGTAAATGATGCATATTCATATGCCTAACCACGGGATGAAAGTGTACACAGAAAATAAAGACGCAAAGGAAAATATCACAATGCTGCTATCTTTAGAGAGCCATCTATTCCTTCATTTCTTTCTTCAGAAGGTTGGTTTAAATAAACATAGCAAAGGATAAAGTACATTTGTGTGTGCCTAACACAGTAAGCATAGTATCATACTGAAGTATGTGAATACACTGCCATGTTTCTCCAATACTGTGTGTTTTACTGTATATCTTGAGTTGTACCCATGCATCCGTAAAGCTAGGGGATAAGTTCTTGTGCACGTGGCTTACTTTTCTTGAGTAGAGCGAAAAGTCAATGTCATCTACTGAATTCTTATTTATTCACTTACTCTTTTCTTTTTTTTACATTTCATTTGAACCATACTCTTACTGGATCTGGTACAAGTGACCTGGTGGGCCGAATATTCCAGTCACCAAAGTGGCCTAGAGATCATGATCAATTAGAACAGAGAGATACACCTAAGTACATTTGTCAGTCCAGACTGACCAGACTAGAACTCTTGAGCTATCTGGACACGATGGCTTCCCTGAAAGTCTAACCACAGAGGGCTTATTGCAGCCATCAGATAATTAGCACCTCTCCATTTGCTGGGACAGTTCAGATGTGCCAGTTTCTTCATAAACACAGTCTGGAGTAATCTCAACATCCCTTCTACATATACTGAGAATCCCATACTGACCACTAAGTATCCACTAACCAACCACTATCACCCTAAGCCACACAGTCCCCCTATGTGGCAGCTCTAGTGGGCCACTTTGCAAGGAGGAGGGAGAGTGAGGTCAGCCCAATAGCTCAGACATTATTTCCTCTCCTCTCCACGTGTATCGTATAGCAATATGTTTCTCCAAATTTCATTTAGACAAGTGTTCTGTTGACAACTATAGCCAGGTCGCAAGAGTCGCTTGAAAATCATATAAATTAATTTGTAAATACTGATACTGGTAGATTACATGTAAATTAATTTGTAAATAAGATACAGGTAGATTATAGCAAGGGAATAACTATATGAGAATACAGGTGTATCTGACAGCTTATTTATTCAAACTTTTGAAAACAAAATTAGAATTTCCACAAAATGTAACTTTAAAAACCAGCCACTCTTTTCCATTGATGCAGTTTATTGACACTATAAGACTTGCCTATGTTTCTAACCCTGAAAGAATGACAAACTTTTAACAAAATCTTTATTCATTTGCAAAATATAATAGTCATGAATATCTCAAATTGCATTCTTGAAAGTTTGATCTTTTATTAAGTGCTATTTCTGAGGAGAAAGAGTGTCAATTATAAATGTTAATTATAATATAATTTATGAATGAAGATAGTGTTAACATTTGAACTATGCCTAATGCTTCTAAATATGAAAGGGAGAAATAGAAAAGAATGTGAGAAAAGAATGTGGAAAGACAATATTCAGAAAAGAAAATCCATATAGCCAATACATATATATGCAAAGATGCTCAACAATAAACAGAATTGTGTGTTTTCTAATTCTTATTAAACTATTGGATATAGAAAAAAGAGAAAAATAAAGTTCTTACTTGTATAGATAATATCAGATTTTAGTTATTACAATAAAATTAGAAATAATTAAATATTTATATTCCTCGAGATAGAAAGAATATATAATCTTTGTGAAATAAGATTTGTTCAGATACTAAAATATGATAATGAAAATACAAAATTTAACATTTTTAATATTGTTGTTTTCACTGTTTTATTCACCTTTTGCAGGAGTAGCTGTGCTTGACTTCAAACTCATGCAAAAACTCCCTTTCAGTAACTAATATAATCAGTTTTTAACCACTAAATAAAGGGATGTTTATTACTCAAATTTAAAATGTTCAACTTCTACAGAAGTTAGGGCCCTGTAAATTGAAAGCATAAAGAAATGTGCTTTTGCCTTATTAGATTCTTAAAAATTAAGAAAATAAACCATTATATATCCAGTTTATGAGAATTAAAGGCAAGAGGTTGTCTCATTGACATGAGAGTTTGGTGTTGTAAAACCTCCTAAGGAAAAATTCTGATTTCTTAGGTATATTAAAATTAAAATTACTTACAAATTTTGAGTGAGGAATCCATCTCTGGAGAGCCTTGCTATAGTCATAAAAATACTAGTAAAGAAGAGTTGTGGGGACACAAAAAACCCTGAATGTATATAAATAATTGAATAAAATAAATTCCGTGTAATATTTTTAATTACTAAGAAAGACCTATAAGCCACGCACGCTGTGGCAGGCGTCCCACATATAAAATGGAGGAAGATGGGCACGGATGTTAGCTCAGGGCCAATCTTCTTCAGCAAAAAGAGGAGGATTGGCAGCAGATGTTAGCTCAGGGCTAATCTTACTGAAAAAAAATAAAGATGCTAGATTTATCTTTAAAATGAGATATCTACAGTAAATTGGGATGCTTACTTTTTCCCTCAACATGGTACATTTTAAGTCTTCTGTTTCTAGTTATCTTCTTTTCACTATGTCTTTTCTCTTGGAAATAAGTCTGGAGCACATTATAAATAAATAGCTCCACTTTCTCCAATAATCTTAACAGATCAAAGATATATTCACCCTTTGTTCTAAGAATTGCCCTATGGAGTGATTTTATTTATAAACTGAAAGCACATAATCGTATAACCATAATACCAGAAGAACCTACAAATAGGAAAAGAAAATCATAAAGATCCAAAGGGGAATCATACTATGTTTAACTCAAACACAAAATTTTAATAAAAATTAATAGGGATTAGGATATATCCACTGAAACTCCATATACAAAAGAAAAATCCAAAATGTTCTGCATATTCCAAATCAAAGCTACACATAGAACTCTTTTGTCATGTTATATTTAACCTCAAGTATACATTAATGCTATTTCCAAAAACAAGCTTTATAAAGAAGTTCCAAAGTATTTGGCAGTGAATAGTAAACATTCCATTTCGCATTAGCACTCATTGGAGTCTCACACAGAAATTTCGCCTTAATGAAGCAATGAAATTTAAAACATGTTTGTTGTAACCAGGTAGGCAGAGCCTTTTCTCCCACCCTCCAAATCCTAACCAGGAGATTAACACCCCTGCCTAAAAGTGGTTTGGAAAAAAATTTTTAGCCTTTCCTTTTTATTTATCCTGTTTGTTCTTTTTTCTCTCTAATGGTTTGCACATTTTCTTGTTTGAGTGTAATCCCATACACTGCGTGTTAACTGAGAATATTTTATGTACCCAGCAGAGATGGGGGATAAAACTAACACACACAGTTTTTTTAGTCACTTCAAAAGCTCATAAAATATTTGAAAGAAAATATTTATATTCCTGATATTATTACAAGTGGCATTATACCGTAAAGAGGCAATTAAAGAATTATTTGGAATATTAATAAATACTAATGGAAAAAAGAGGAAGATAGGTACATAGAGAGGACTTGAATTCATCTACTTTTAATATGAAATTTTGAGCTTTTACAGTATGATTTTTTTCCCCACATGAAAACCTGACATTTATAGGTAGAACTTCACAGGAGTGAATATATATATCTTATGTCTTTTACTTTAAACACATATCTTGAGAAAATTAGATACGTACGTTGAATTAACACTTTAATATAAACATAAATATCATGCAATATAATTTTTACATTCACAAGATTTCTTTAAATAGCCACTAAAATATGGTAATGAGATGAATGTTAAAGGTTAATGAGTGTCTTCATGTTTCTGTCTTAGCAGTATATCTCTGTGTTGCTTTATATTATCTCACTTGGAACAAAAATCAAAGGTCAAAATCTAAAGACTTTTGAGACTTTGTAGTGCTCATTCTATGTAGGATCCCACTGATATCACGGCTTCACTATAAGATTGTGGGTCTCCCGCAAATTATGTGTTCTCTCACAAATGATGAGGGGCACAAGTGCAGTCTGTGCTCTTTCCCCCTCCACACTCGCCATTGTGTGTAGGCTTGGTTGGGTCCCCATGGGTGGGGAACGTGGTAGGCACCATCCCACTACTTGCTAAAAATGCCTAAAAGATCTAGATCAGTAGCACTGTCCAACAGAAATGATAAATTTAAAGTGCGCCATATGTGGAATTTTACATTTTCCAGTAGCCACAATAAATTTTTCATTAAAAGTGGTAAAATTCATTTTAATAATATATTTTGTTTAGCCAATTTCAACATGCAAACAATATAAAATATTGAGATATTTTATGTTCTTTTAATTTTTTACCATGTCTTCAAAACCCAGCGTAGTTTACACTCACAGCACATCTCAGTTAGGACCAGCCACAATTCAAGGGCTCAAACCACATTCATCCTTAGTGGCTACCATATTGCTCTCTCCTCTCCTGACAGCCAAGGCCCCTTCAACAGGATTCTGCTACTTGGAACTTTGAATCCTGAGTGAGTAACACAGAGGAAAGTAGCTATTGAGTTGCATTAAACCCTGAGCTGTGGTGGTTCCTGTAATATACTTGCTTTCTGGCTAGACTTTTCCACATAAAAGATAATTTTGTGGCTGTCTCCTTTTCGCTCCTCTGAAGCTGCCTTATTTAATTAAAGCCTATTTTCGAAATCTGGTTTTTCCCTTTCCCATTGCTTCTCTGAGCCAGCTATCCTTCCAAATAATGCTATAATTATATTTTAAGAGAAAGGCAAAGTCTGATAATGCTACTTGAAGTTGAAGCATTCCTAATCATACGTAATAAGCATTTTGGATAAAGTGAAAAAATTAACCATGGCCAATACTTGAACTTTACTTAGGAATATTAGAGATATAGTATAGTTGGGTATAGAGACTGTCCTTTCATAAGAAAAGCTTTTGCTGTGAAGTGTAGTACATGCTCTGGATTAGCTGCCAGGTAATTAATTGGAACTCTGGAACTACATTCATTCTTTCACTTATTCACTCTCTGTTTTATTTATTCATTCTTTCAGCAAATATTTATAGAAATAGATGGTGTTCAAGGCACACTGAGATATAAAGATGAATAACAACACACTATATCTAATTCAAGGATTTATTTTCCTAAAGGATTTGTGCCACATACACATACATAAATTATCAGACTGATATCATATGATTGCTATAAAGAAGATTGTTGTAATTCGAGAGAAGAAAGTGGTGACGCTTTGTGGAAGAGATGCCAAATGTTCTAGGATTTAAGGGATAAGAAAAATTTTAATTCCTAAAGATATGAATAACACAGAAGATTAAAGAAAAAAAAAGTACATAAAGGCTGAAAATCACAGAGCATGATTTTGGAATTGCAAGTGACAAGTTTAGCTGGAACATAACAGATCTACAGTAGGACAGAGATGTTGCCTAAGTGTTAGCCAACTGAGATTTTCTGAATTTTACTGATCCACCAACACTTTATCACCTGGCTTCCCTTTTGTAAGTGGGGCGCTTTGCAAGATACATGGTGTGAGATCAGAAAGCAGAACAATGCTAATTGGCTCATGTGGGGATTAGACCCTTAGCCTTGACCTCATTAGCACCAGACTCTAAGCAGCTAAGGCATATCATTGAAACTGGCTCAAAGTAAGGACCTTTGCCATTACCTTCTTATTCCTTTATTTAAAAAAAAAAAAACAAAGGAAAATAAGTGTCTAATAATACTACTATGTAGGAAGCATTGCCTGGAACAGTTTTCTTTATATGCCTTTATTAACATTTAAGAGAGAGATATCTAAAAGAGAATATGGTTACATACATATGTGTACATTCGATTTATGAATCAAAGCATTTGTATGTAAAATTTTAGAAATTTACTTTTTATTAGACAATGAAGATATAAATGTTATGTGCCCTGTAGAGTTTAGGAATGTGCTTAACTAGTACAATTCTCCCTGCCCAATTAGCCCAGTTAAAATAATACGTTTGTGTTCATTCATTTGCATAACCGAGATCTTCTAGAAGAAATACACTTTAGCCACTATAAGAAATTTAGGAGACTCAGTACAATTCATAAAACTTCACAGATATAACAATCATTTATCCATCTTTGTTGTCTGTTTCTCCAGAAAAATAGTAAATTTAACTACATTTTAACAGTTTATCTTAACTTTTCCATGTCATTCATATAACAACTGCTGTGTTAAAATAAATGTTTAAAAAAACTCACACACAAAGTCCTGATTGTTACTAAATCAAGCAATTATAGTTCCTTAAGAAAAATAAAACTGTTGCATAGACAGTTTATATTATGGACACTTTAAAATACCACATGAACCGTAAAAGAAGGAGATTAGATGCTGAAGTTTTTGTAGACTGGGTATTTAATGGTGAAATCAAGGAGAAAAAACACAGTACCACATGTGCACACGAAATACAGTCAAGGGAACGAGTTAGTTTTTTAATCATTCTGGGAAGGTTTCCCAAACAGCTGCAGGTTTAAAATACAAAGGTGTATTTATTTTACTTCCTAAAAAGGATAAAGTAAATAATTTGGAATCTGGACATTGTGAGTAAATGAGAATAAACATTTATTAACTAAACTACATACATACTTTCTTTGTCTAAAATTCATCAAAGGGAGAAATCATTTTTTTAATGAAATCAAAGTTTTCTTTATTTATAAGAAATATGGTAGATCTTCTGCTAGTGTTTTCTTCAAACTGAGTCGAAGTGGTATTTATAGAGGTATAGAATTTCTAAATTTAGTTTTTCCTTGAAAATTTTTTAGATATGTCAGATACAGCATAGAACTGAACTCATAAATGTAACATTTTATCACAAACTGAATTTTAAGAAATTTACTTTTTTCTCATTTTAATTTTTTAATAAGTCTCAGGTGTATATTAGAGGACAAAGTCCAAATGATTCCTTTCCTATAGCAAGTCTTTCCCTGATTCAGATGGAGACTGGAAATATTCCATGAAAATTGTCTCTGGCCACGCCTCAGCAGGCCTAGGACTTGCTCTAACCTCTGCTTTCCTAATGACTAACGATTCGAGCATCGTTTTTGTGCTTATTTGCCATTCCTATACCTATGTCTTATTTGGTGACATATTTATTCAAATCTCAATGAGCTTGTCTGGTTGCTTTTAGTATTATTGAGTTATGAGTTCTTTATATATCCTAGATATATGTTCTTTATCAGATATATATGTTGCAAATATTTTCTTCCAGTGGCTTGCCTTTTTATTGACCTAACAATATACTTTGAAAAGCTTTTTTTATCCTAATGAAGTCAACTTATCATTTTATTCTTATTGTAATGTATTTACCTATTGTGACTTAAGAAATCCATGCCTAACTCAAGATCACAACAAATTTCTCATTTTTTTTTCCCAAGAGTTCTATACATGTATGCACAAGTTCCATGCATTCTATACACAAGTGCTTACATTGGGCTTATGGTGCATTTCAAGTTAATTTCTGATTTCAGTTACAAGTATAGAAGTTCCTATTTTTGTTTGTTTGTTTGTATATGTATATCTAATTGTTCCAGCGCTTACCCATTGAATTACAAACCTTGGCCCCTTTTTGAAAAATCAATTGATCACATATGTGTTGGTCTATTTCTGGACTCCCTGATCTATTGCAGTGATCTGTTTGTATATCCTTACACAATCATACACTCTCTCAATTTTTGTAGCTTCATTGTAAATCTTGAACTGAGGCAGTATGAGTCATCTATTTTTGTTCCTTTTCAAAGCTGTTTTGGCTCTCTGAGATCCTTTGCCTCTTCATAAAAATTTTAGAAGCAGTTCATCAAAAAATACTTTTTATAGAAAAAAGCCTGCTGGGATTTTGATTGAAATTGCATTGTATCTGACCCATGAGCATAGGATTTCTCTTTATTTATTTGGGTCCTCTGTGATTTCTTCTCTTCAATGTAGAGATTATATTAATATTTGTCCTCCCTAAATGCTTTGTATTTTTGGTGCTTTTATAAGTAATATTTGTTGAAATTTCTATTTCCTATTCCTAGAAATGGAAATATGCTTAATATTTGTATATTTACCATGAATCCTACAACCTCCCTAAGCTCTCCTTTAAGTGATCAAAGCCTTTTTAGGTTCTTTAGGACTTTCCACATGGATGATCATGCTGTTGGCAAATAAGACAATTTCTATTTCTTCTGTACAATCTGTGTTAATAAATAAATCTTTTATTTATTTCTCATCTATTTCACTGGTTAGTACCTCCGTTACAAGTTGAGTAGAAATGGTGAAGTCATGCTTCCTCCTCTTGTTCATGAGCTTACAGGAAAATATCCAGTCTTTCATTTTAAGTAGAATTTAAATGTAGGTTTCAGAAAGATGCCTGTATCAGGTTGAGAATGTTTTCTTCTGCATTATGGAGATTTTTAAGACTCGGGAACGGTAATTGAATTTTGTTGTATTTTTTCTGATTTATGAAAAATCATCATATGAATTATCTTATTTAATTCATTTATATGGTAATTTCATTGTTTTTCAAATGTTAAGACCACTTTCCATTCCTAGGATAAGCGCTACTTCTTCATGGGATATCATCTCTTTAATGTATTATAGAATTATATTTGTTAAAATTTTGGTAAGGACATTTGCATCCATGTCCCTGAGGGATATTGGTTTATAGTCATATTTTCTTGTAATGTCTTTGAAATGTTTTATTGTCCTGATAGTGTTGGCATCATCAAAGTATTTTTTTAGTGATCTCTCCTCTTTTATTCTACAGAAGACTCTATAGAATTGACATTACATGCTTAATAAACTTCTAAACGCTTGATAAACTATGAAGGCAACTTGGCATGGACAAGTTTTCTTTTTAATGGGAAAGTTTAGCATTTTTTTAATAGATATAGGCCTATTCATGTTGTCTATTCCTTCTTTAATGAGCTTTGGCAGTTTATGTTTTTATTCTAAGACGTCAAATATATTGGCAGTAATTGTTCATAATATTGACTTAGCTTTCTAATGTCTATAGGCTTTGTAATTTCTTCTTTCTTTTCTGACATTAAGTTTTGTCCTCTCTTTGTCATGATCAGTTTTCATGATAGGATTTATTAATTTTGTTTGTTCTTTGAAAGAAACTATTTTTGTTTTTATTGTTTTTCTCTATTTTTATTCTGTTTTTTGTTTTCTTCTGTTTATTCTAATATTTCTCTTTTTTTACTTTTTTCAAGCTAAATATTATTCTTCATTTCTAGTTACTTTAAGTGGAAACTTGAGCATTCATTTGAATCCTTTCTTTTCTCTAATGAGCATTTTATGCTATAATATTACTCTAAGCATGACTTTTATGGCATTTCCCAAATTTTGGCATTTTTCAGTTCAAGTTTTTAATTTTTTCTTGTGATTTCTTCTTTGGCTCATGGATTTAAAAATGTATAGCTTATTTCCAAATATCTGGACAATTTCCAGACATCTTTCTGTAATTGATTTTCAGTTTAATTCCCTTATGGCCGGAGAATAGAAGTGATTTCCCAAGTTTTTGAAATTTATTGAGGATTTTTTATGGTGTAAAATATTATCTGTGTTAGAGAATGATCTAAGTGTCATTGAAAAGAATGTATATTCTGTTATTTTCATATGGCTGTTCTATAAATGTGTTAGTTCAACTTAGCTGACACTGCTCTTCAAGTCTTCTGTCCTTACTGATTTTCTATTTGTTCTGATAATTACTGGGATCGCAGTGCAGCAAAGTCCAAGTATACCTGTAGATTTGTCTCTCTCTTCTTTCATTCCTATCAAACTTTCTTCATGCATATTGAAACTTTTATTTCTCAAAATATTTAAGATTTCTATGTTCTCTTTGATGACTTGAAATAATTATTGTTATGAGATTCCTTCTTTATCCTGGTAATATTTCTTTTTCTGACTTTTACGTGGTCTTTTATTAAAAAGTCACTTCAGCATTCTTTGGATTAATACTTGTATCGCATATTTTTATTCTATTCTTTTACTTTTCAAGTACTTCAAAGGTAACAGATATTTTAATATCTGTTTTAAACATGGCTTTCCATCATCTTTTGGTTTGCATATTTTCTGACATTATATGTTGGATCTGTTTCTAGGTTATCTATTTTCTTCCCACTGGTTTCGTGACTATTCACGTGCCAATACTACCCCGTTTTAATTATAGAAGCTCAGTATGTTTTATAGTCTGGCAGAACTAGTCCTGCTTCATAGTTTTTTGGTACTTCCCAACCCCCAATCTACCCCCAGTAATTCCTTAACCATTCTTATGTGTTTGTCTACCATATGAACTTTAGAATTAATTTGTTGAACTCAATAACAAAGCTTGGTAGTATCTTTATTAAAATGGCATTAAAGTTATGAATTAACTTAAGAAGAACTGACATCTTTACAATGTTGAGTCATTCTATCCAAGAACAGAAAATGTCTTTTCATTTGTCCAAGACATTTTTTTCTTTTCTTGAGGAGTGTTTTAAAGTTTTAGTTTCCCCACATAGGTTTTACACATTTTTTTACTAAAGGTTCAGAATTTGTTTGTGTGATGTCATTTTAATGGTATTTTTTTACACTTATATTCTCTGATTGATTATTGTTTAGTATAAAAAAGCCATTAGTTTTTATATATTGACTTTATATCTTTCTACTTTAATGAATTATTTTATTGAGTAATTCTGTTATTGGGGTTCTATGTATTTCTAGATATACTATCATATCATATAGAAAAAGATAGTGTTACTTCTTTGGTACCAACTTGCATGCCATGAAATGATTTCTATCATTGAATTGGATTGGTTAATACCTCTAGTACACTATTGCGTAGTAGCTAAGTGTGCATTCTTGCTTTGTCTGTCTGACAGTGGATATTTCTCTTGTTTCCCGTTATGCCTTGAGAGATTACATATATGTGTATTTAAATTTAGTATACATAACAAATATATTTATGTATTATATTTGTTTATATGTTGGTTTTTGCATTTATATATTCATAAAAAGAAATCATCGCTCAATTTTATCTTATTATCCAAATTAATGCTGAATTTTTTTGAAGGCTTAGCATCAGTGGAGATAACCACATGATATGTATGATTTTTTTTCTTTACATTTATTAACATAGTAATCATGTGAATAAATTACTCCTGGAATAAAAACTACTTGGTCAATTTGTATTTTTTAAATGTGCTCTTAGATTCTGTTGCTAATATTTTATGTAGTATTTTTGCATCAATATTTTTGAGTGATTTTCGTCCGGATTTTTCTTTTCTTCCTACTTTCTTTAGCAGTTTTAGATACAATATCCTACCTACTTTATAAAAGTAGTTAGGATGGTTTCTTTCATTTTCAATGCTCTGAAACAATTTATAGCACATTGGAATAGTATGGTCTTTGAAGATTTGGTAGAATTCTCTTTTGAAACTATTTGAACCTGGTTCTTTCTTGTTGGGTAGTTTCTTGATAACTTTCTCTATTCACAGTATAGACATGTATCTGTTTAAGCTTTCTAACTCTACTACGGTCAAAATGATTATCTGTGTTTCTCTAGAAAACCATCCAATTCTTAAATATTTTCAAACTTATTTGCATTGTGTTCCTCAGATTAACTTTTCTGATTTCTTTTGTTTTAGTTGTTATTGGTGCCTTGTATTTCTTATCCAGATCCAAATTTTCATCTTGTGTCATTTCTCTTCTATCCGAAGACCTTCTCTTAAAATTTATTTTAGTGCATTTCTGTCAGTGATGAAGTCTTTCATATCCTATATGTGCCAAAAGCCTTTAATTTGTCTGAAATTTTGAAATATCTATAAAATATCTATAATTATAAAATAGAAAAATAAGACAACAATTTTTTTGTTTTGTCCTGTCCGTTCATTAAAGACATTTTATCTTCTGGATCATATTGTATCTAATGAGAAATCTATTGTCATTATAATCTTTGTTCCTTTTCAGTTTTCTATGGCTGCTGTTAAGGTAATCTCTAACATTGGTTTGCAGTAATTTCATTATATCATAATTTTGATGTTTTTCTTCTGTTTATAGTAGTTTATAGTAGATTTGAGATGGGCCTGAGTTTCTAACTGGGCTCTAGGTGATGTTGAAGCTGCTGATCCAACACTACACATTGAGTAGGAAGGTGCTAGAGTATATGCGGACTAGAACACTGTATGTTCAAACTGGATATTGACTTCTGTTTGCAAGTGGTCTAATTATCTATAATTTACGCTGACATCAAAACATTATGAGAGCTTTTATTCTCTTCCATCACCCACTTTCATGATCCAAAGCTCCACATTTGTCTTTTTATAGTAGCCGAATTAGTTGGGGTTAGTTTAGCATCTTCCATATATGAAATATTGTTTTTATTAAATTCAGAAACTGTTTTAATATCACAGTCATCCCTTGATATTCCTGGGGAATTGGCTCTAGGATCCTCTGTAGATACCAAAATTCATAGAAGCTCAAGTCCCTTAAATAATATGGCATAGTAGTTGCACATAACCTATGCATATCCTCCTATATACTTTAAATCATCTCGGATTACTTATAATACCAAATCCAGTGTAAAAGTTATGTAAATAGTTGTTATACTGTATTGTTTAGTGAATAATTACAAGGAAAAACGTCTGTACATATTCAGTACAGATACAACCATTGTAGGCCTTTCAATCCGTGGTTGGTTGAATCCTTGGATGCAAACACACAGATGTGGAGGGCCGATTATATTTCTCCAAATATTTTATTTGAGGATTCTCCCTGCTCATTTCTTTGTCTTTAGGTCTTCACTCACACGTTTATTAGACTTACTGATTTTGTTTTCCAATCTTTTCTCTATATATGATTCTTTTTGATATATAAAATATATATATTATATATTTTTTTAATTTTTTTTTCTTTTTGTGAGGAAGATTGGCCCTGAGCTAACATCTGTGGCAATCTTCCTCTATTTTTTGGTATGTGGGACACTGCCACAGCATGACTTGATGAGTGGTGCACAGGTCTGCTCCCAGGATCCAAACCCATGAACCCCGGGCCAATGAAGCAGAGCACGTGAACTTAACCACTACGCCACTGGGCTGGCCCACTATATATGATTCTTTTTGGATAGTTTATACTGCTACATATTCAAGTTCACTTATCTTTTCTTATTTGCATTGTCTAATCAGCTGTTAATTTCATCTTGTACATTTTTTCCATTAATATATTTTTTCATCTCCATAAGTTCTATAGTCTTTTAAAAAATATTTTCCATTTTCTAATTTTTTTTTCAATACTTTTTCCTGGCATAGGGTGAACCACTTTACTTTGTGCCTTTTCATATTTCTTCAAGATGAGAATTTTCCTTTTCCAAATGTGGTCTTTGATTCTTATATAGCTTTCCAACTGTTCTTATGTAATTGTCTAAGATGTTTATAATTATTTGTTCAGATGCTTGTTGTCTAACTTACTTGGCTATCAGGTTTTCTCTCTCTCTTTCTTGTCTCTCTTCAATCTTTTTACTTTCTTCTCTGTGATTCATGACAAATTTCCAGGTTTGCTCTGCAAATTATGACTAAAATTTCCACAATGTCAATACTACTTTTATTACCTTTTATTTAACTTTATTATTTCACTTTAATTTCATTCAATTTTTTTATCTGATTCAACTTCTTTCCATTGTAACTAATGTTCTTAGGTTGACAGACACTGTAGCTTGATTGGAGTGATTTAAATTTCCACCCACCTTATGTTTTACATGTTCTTACTGTAGAAATTTGATAAGTCAAAAATGAGTTTGATCTGCTTTCTTTGTACCTAGATGTGGCTAGATGGTTCAATCTTAACCAAGGAGGTAATTGTAGGAGTCTATTGTTGCTTTCAGATGTGCACGGAAAAGTATATCTACATCAATCAGGATTCAGTCAGGAAACAAAAATTATAGCACATATTTTAAGGATGTAGTTAAATAAAATTAATTTATTAACTAGACATAACTGTTTGTTAAAACAGTTCACCATAAAAACAAAAAAGCCAAAATATCGTCACGGAGGTATCAACCTAGGGGGAGATAGCTACCATCCCTGTGGGTGAGGGAATAAAAGGGATTGTTTGAAATAATGAAAACTTAAAGCTTAGAGGAGTAAACTTGAAGGACTGAAATTCAGACTTCTCGGGAGGCCACGTTGCTTGGCTGATTCCGCTGTCTCTGAGGGGACATGGTGAGGTTGCTTCTGTGCATAAAGAAAAAACCACTAACTGGCTTCACCCACTGCTATAGGAATAAACTGCTGCTATCAGATTAAAAAGGAAAAAAAAGACTAAAGTAATGCTAAGAATAAAGAGGAAATCCTTTCTTTCTCAGCCATTCAGTCTCTCTCTAACACCCTCAGTGGTAGAATATAATAGGGAGCCAGTTGACAAATTAGAAATGTAGTTTGCAGGGTTCTAGTCTAGCATCACATAGCTGACTAGATAATTGTGGTTTTGGAGCTGTGAGAAAACAGCTTATTAATTGGTATACTATCAGTATAAACCATTGAAAATGGCAGCATATTTTTATCATCCAGATCTAGAATTCAAATCATGGCTCTATGTAATATCTAAATCTATATCTATAGGTATGTATATACATTTATACATCTATCAAAGCTGAAATTTAAGGAAAAATGTGTGTATTAATATATTTATTTGAAATGAAATGAAATCAGACTTTTTTCTCATAGAATTTCAGTATGATTTGGCTGACCAGTTTGACAATATTTACTGACTTTGCCAGTTAATTTATGTGGCAGATATTTTCAATAAATTGAGTGAACTAAATATGCAGAACTAAACTTTTGGGTTTTTTAAAAATGTGTTTAAAGTTATAATACATTCTGTCGATCTATGAAGTACTATATGAAAATGTTATATGAAAGGATTTAATAAAATTATATATAAAAATGCACACAATACATACGTATATATACACACATATATATTTTTTTGCAACCTTTTCTAATTGTATCAGGGTGAAAAAGTGAAAGTGCCTCGAAGGGAAAGAGTAATAGAATCGATACATATTGGTTAAAGCTTTTTGCTTATTTCCTATAAGCTGAGTAAATTAATGAATCCGATGACTGGATAATAAATTGTTCTGAAAGTCAGTTGGCTTCCAATTGTTTAATTTTAACAGAATTAAAGGAGGATCTAACTGAGTTTTCAGCAGATAGACTGAAATTATTCTATGGTCAGATAGGTTACTATGTGAATTTTGGCCTATAACATGGAATGGCTTTAAAGAATTTAGTGACAAAGCTTTCTAGAAAAATCTATGAAGCCACAATTTCCATCCTGTTATTTTTCTGCAAGAATTTTTGGAACTTAAATCTATCACATGAAAAACTGAGTATCAAAAAATGGATTCTCAAATGGTGATGGCAAGCCCTGTTTGCTAGTCAGTTTTATGTGTCAGCCTGTCCTGGCTACAGTCTCCAGTCATTCAAACACTAATTTGGGCATTGCTGTGAGGCATTTTATAGATGTGTTTAAGGTCTATAATCAGTTGACTTTAAGTTTGGAAAACTATACAGATAATCTGGGTAGAAGTGATTCATTCAATTGAAAGGCTTTGAGGACAGAGTTGAAGACTTCTCTGAAGAAGAAACTTTGCCCAAGGATAGCAGCTTCAGCTCCTGCAGGCATCCAGCCTGTCTTTCCTGACCGCCAGCCCTATAGAATTCCCACCTGCCTAGCCAGCCCTCACAATCATGTAAACCAATTCCTTGCATTTAAGCCCTTAATGTATACTGTCTGTTATGTCTGTTTCTCTGGTTGAACCCTAACTAACATCCTGACTCATTTCAAAAAGAAGTAATTTCTACCCATGGATATACAAATTCACTGTGAAAAATATCCACTTTCATCTCATTAAGAATTTTTTTTTCCAATTAAGCAGTTACTTATCATGAATAATCATCATTTTAAAAACGTGTAATGTGTTTGTTATTCTGGTTATTATGTTTTAATACTTGTAATATGGCTAATAAACAAGACATTTTTGACATTTGTTCAAGTCACAGGGAATTTAAAAATATAAAAATATTTTAATTGATAAAAATATTTCCATTTCTGAAAAGCAAGATAGGGTGATAGGGCCATAATAGTATTTAGATAGGTAGAGATAGCCTAAAAAATCGTCTTACATACCAACACCTTAATTTTGGACATCTGTACACTGGAAGTATGAGAAATACATTTCTATTGTTTAAGGCATCCTGTTTGTGGTACTTTGTTATGACATCTCTAGCAAACTTACAAACCAATTAATGTGAAATATTTATATTTATATTTGTTTACTGATCATCAACTATATGTGGTTTATACTAATTTCAGATTTTTGTCCAAATAGTAAAAAATTAAATTTAAATGTATTTATTCATAACGTTAATTAAAAACAGTGTTTATGAAACTAAAAGAATACTATTTTTATATTCCTATAATGTATAAAGTACCAAACATAATTTGTAATACTGCAACACGTCAAATTAAAAATCATTTATTCACGACCACACTGTCATGGATCAATTCAGAACACCAATAAATGGTCTTCATACATTTTGTAACTGTTATTTGCACACTGAGATGTAAAAGAAACTAGAAAAACAGAAAGTAAATTATGAATGACTATAGTGTACTGAATACATGATTGAGAACAATTTGAAACTTGTGGAGTAGAATTCTGGGTACAGTTCTGGAGGAGGCCAAGGAATATAGCTTAGGAAAAAATGTGAAAATAATTCCTATTTCAGACATTTCAAAACTATAACTGTTGGGAGGCAGGCAAAGGTAAAGTAAATGGGTAATTTCCTGCAATGTGTATAGAGTGCTTACAATTTAAATCTAAAGTTCACATTTAATACAAGATATATTTGGTCATGTGAGAATGCTGATGAGATGAAAATTAATACACTCAATCTGTATTATAAAATATTACATCTATTGAATTTAAAGGGAGGATACCATCCTTAAATGTGAATACGAGGGCATTACAGCTTAAATTAATGAAATAAGTAGAAGATGGATTATTCAGCACCTATATTTGATGAAGAATTGATGAAATGCAGTAATAGGTTAAAGATGAGAAGTAAACAAAACAAAACAATAGCAATGTATTTGGAGATATCAACAATAGATGTATAGATTTTAATTATACAAGGGAGCAATATTTAACATGAAGTTAAGCTTCTTAGCTATAATATTATACATCAAGATAAAACACAACTTTATAAATTTTATAATTTTGTTGATTTGCCTGACAAAATTTTCTTCAAGTTTCGAGCCAAATGAAATGCAAGCGTCTATCTTATAGTAATAATTTGGTCTTATTACTATCCCAACCAAAACCACAAAGATTCCATTGATTTTCACACCTAACCATGAAACAGTTGAAAATTTCCTAAGTTCTATTGTAAACTGAAGTTGAGTTTATTCAAAAGGTATGTGAACTCTGGCTTAACTTATTCCAATTTGGGAATGGGTTTTATATTGTACACTGCAAATCAAGCAAAAATTCCTTGTTCAAAACTCTCTATGATGATTTCTTTTCAAGAAAATCTGGCATAGGCTTAAAAATTGGAAGAAAGGACCAAATGTAACAGATATGGCTTGTCGTGCTCATCTCCTCTAAGTGATGCTAATGTATTTCTCTCAGATCAGACCTCAGATGTCACTGTTTACCACATAGTTTTAGAGGCTCTCCCTTAAAAAATGCAGAAACTGACTCCCTAGAATTCAACTGGCATAAACATAAAAATGACCTGCTCTCTGGAGTGGCAAATAGTTGACTTTTCAACTTCCACTGCCAACTTTAAAGAGAAATACAAAAATGATGAATGTGGACATGTATATGAGTTTTTAAAAACATAAATATTGGACAGATTAGGTGCACACTAATAGAAGCAAAAAAAAAAAAAAAAAAACAAGAGGCTAAAATGATTGTCCTCCTAGACTTCCAATATCTTAAAGCAAATGGCAATCCTGAATGTAAAATAAACATCTACCCTTTCAGATTGCTTTTGTTAGAGAGGTCACCTCCTAACCACACCTCCAGTAAAGAGCATACACACACTTGTTAAAAGTGATTACATATTAGCCCTCACTCTTATCTTCATTACTAGTAAGTGGCCTTTGCTGATGCTCCAGTTTCAAAATAAAACAGGAGGCAGTGAAGGCAACAGATCAAAACAGCCCTGTCCCACGACGCCGCTCTTCATTAGTGAGACATTCAATTCACCATCGTGTCCATTTCACTTCACAGTTACTCTGAATTTTATTTGTTTGTTTTTTGATTATCTGCCTGTGCATTTGTTTAATTTTTTTTTAGTGTTTGGAGATAACACTTTTCTACTATTTGATAAGAAATGCTATTACACATACTATTTGGTGAGAAATTAACTTTATTTTTGTTATCCATTCTTCTTTGAAAATTAAAATACAAAACCTTACTTTTACTATATTAAATGATATTTAGAATTTTCTTTGGGGATTGTACAGTATGCAACAGCAATTTATTGCAAAATCTCACATTTATGCAAATATACATTCATGCAGGCACAGTGCTGTGGTTAAAATTAGCATATAATAATTGTATCATGCCTTATGATTCATAGCTCTCCTATAATTAATGATGAAACCATAAGAGTAAAAAGAAACATCACATTCGGAAATCAGTCATCCTTAATCTTATGAGTTTTTATATCTTTCAGCTTATAGTCTAACATACTTATAAAAAAGTATGTCACCAGCTTTACCTCCTTTATTGTAATAACAATACTAACTCATACCTGTATGGATTATTATTAGCAGGCCATTAATTATATATAACCATTTTATTTAATTCTTATAACAGATATCTGTTATGTATTATTACTTTCATTTTTAAGAGCAGAACTGAAACAGAAGGTGGTTAAGTCGTAGCCCCTTCTATGCGCTCCTTCTGTCATTTTTTCATTCATTCATTCACCATTTGTTCAATAAAAATTATCACTGTGCTTATCACATGTGAACCAGTATGCTAAGTGTTGGGCTTTTAAGTCTGAATCATGCAGATGTTCTTGCTGAGGTGGAAGGAAGATGAATGTGTTTGATAAAGCGAAAAAACGTCCTTGGTATTACAGTGCATCGAGTAGTTCTTCAAAGATTTTCTAACTAGCATTTTTTATTCTGCTATTCATGAGTATTATAGAAAATTTATGTGTAGAAAATGCTTAGATGAGATCATATAGAAGTTTTGTACTTGTATTTAATTTGCATAGTGCTAATGAAATGACTGAGGGAAAGCAAGAGTGAAGAACAGCAGCTCTGCAGTCAACCCATCAGGACTGGAATCTCAGCCACTTATTAGTGATTTTGGATTCTGAGTCTTATTTTTGCAACATTTCAAGAATGAATAATGATATTAGGTTTATTATGAGGCGGCAAATTGCTTGACTAGGCCTGGCTGTTAATATGCACTGAGAAAACATGTACCTCCTCCCCAAAGCAAGGCATTCCCCTTCTATAGTCCCTATATATGTTGCATATATATATATGTTAAATATGGCCTCCTCTATTCAGTTATTCAGTCTACAAACATTGAATTCTTGTCATCCATCTCCTATCTCTCAGCCCTCCATTAAGTAGTAAGTCACCAAGTCTGGCCAATCCTACTTTCTATATTCCTCTTAAATAGAACCCCTACTTTATTTTCTCGTGGCCATTGACTTAGTACAAACCCTTGCCACTTTTACTTGGAGAACTTATTTAAAATAACCAATCAATAAGCATTTATTTAATATCAACTAAAGCACATAATCTCTAGGATTGTAGGAAAGGAAGAGATGCAAACTGCCATTTCTACTCTCTTGGGACTTAATATAAAGTTAGAGAAACCTGATATAAATGTTTAAAGGTGCAAATAATATTATTTTAAAAATAAACTTCAATGTATTACTGCAGTAGATTTCACAAGACATATGATTAATTGAAAAATAAGCAACACAGACAATTAACATGGGAGTCTTGCAAATTGGACATAAACATTGATTAAAGGTTTTTAGTGAGGTTATGAGTTAGCGGGGATTTGATTTGGTGTTATTTTGGTCAGCCAAGAAAGAGGAGCATGTTATTACTAACTGTAGGACTAAATGAATTAAAGTAGCACTATTTTATATATTTAAAATGTAGATCTTTTTGGGATGCTCTTCCCTCAGCCTGAGCAGTGAGGGATTCTCGTCTTTGGCGTCAGTATTTTTTGTGTCCTGGGAAGCAGTTTCTGGGAGACACCTGTAGCTTCAGCAGCCTGTGTGATGACTCGCTTTCAGAGACTAGCTCAGTCCGTTGTACAAGACGGTGAACTTACCATACATTACTTGAAATCCTGTATCTGCTTGTCCTCTATGTAAACATGTTTCAGATAAATGAGTTTAATAAGATTTGAAATACGCATTTTATCTTTAAGTTAGTGAAATAAGATTTGAAACTGAAAAAGAAAATATGCCACATGCTAGAGAACAGAGTCCTAGAGACTCTCTTGATCTCTAATTCGTTCCGTGAATGAGTGAAACCTGGGAACCAGCTCAAAAATACTATCTCACAGAGTTCTCTCCTATCACTTCCTCGGCGTTGTCAGCCCTTCCCTCTGATGCAATACCACTATACCTTCACATCTCTCGAGTTTTCAGTCTTTACGCTACATACCGTAGTAAGCAGTTGTTAACATGCTTCACTTTCTCAAATAAGAAAGCAAGTACGTAAAGATCGCGGCATGTTTGTTCTGGTTTTAATTCAGCACCAAGTAGTGTGCATTAGTAACAAGTCAGTAAGGGAGTTTTGACTGCATAACTTTACATTTTTCATCACTCAATTAGTTGTTTTGTCTAGATGACAAGGTAGCGAGAAATTCCTTTTTTCTTTTTTTTACTGGAAGGATTGTTTTTTTTGACTGAATTGAATAGATGTGTGTATTTGCTACACATAGCTCTATTTTGAATAATAGCTATACTAAGCTGGCTTCAACTGATAGCTGTTTTCCATGTCCTATAGGCATTTTGATTGATTTTCACAATTCACGGGTTCTTTAAATTTGCCTGAACACAATTCTTTCTCTGCACACATCAAAGAACACACACTGTATTTCATTATCTCAATTGATCGTTTTAACTTCTAATCTTCGTGGAAGGGTTCCAGTCACTTCCCTGACTCCGTAAGTCTCTTACTTTTGTTAGTTCAAGCCCCCTTTGCTCATTTTACTTTTGAAACCAAAATACTTCAAATGCTAAATTTGAAGATGGGGGAATTTGTATATGATTTTTTCTCCTTCTATCTTGCCTCTAGGCTTCTCTGATGCTTCTGCCTGAATAAAGTCTTCGACAGTGCAGAAATTGTGTACTCCCACTTCTTGCACACAATCTATGATAAACATAGCAAACACGTAATGTCCATAATATTTTGAAATACTTGCTGATTGAAGTGACCATTTCAAGAAGCTGGTTTCAAATGTCCCCATACCTCATATACTTTTATAGGCACAGAGAAAGTGAAAATAATTCTGCTCCCTCAAAAGGAGAATATATGGCATTGCGTGGTAAAGATTCTCTTTAAATTTGTTTTGAAATAACTTCCCATTTAGGGAAAAGTGTGAAAACAATAAAAATAATTCCCATTTGCCTTTCATCCAGATTCCCCAAAGGTAAACATTTTACCAAATGATATTTGTTATACCATTCTCTTTTACTATATATATTTTTTCTGAACGGTAAGTTGATAAAATTATACCATTTACCCCTAAATATTTCAATATGTATTTCCTGAAAACAGAGACACCCTACCTTAGTACAATTATCAAAATAAGGGTATTAACATTTCTATAATACTGCTATCTAAACACCTACAGATTTATTCAGAATTTTTCACTTGTACCAAAAATGTCTTTTATACCAAAACAAACAAAATAGTTTTTTTTTTTTCTGGCCCAATATTACATAGTGCATTGGGTTATCCCATTTCTTTCATAACCTTTAAGCTAGAGGTGTTGCACAATCTGTCTTTGTTTTTCCTCAACTTGACATTTTTGAGGAGTACAGGCCAACTATTTTGTAGAATGTCTCTCAAATTGGGTTTCTTAATATTATCTCATGGTTACAATCAAGTATGCATTTTTGCAGGAATATGATAGAAGTGATGTTGTGTTCTCAGTGCATAAGATTGGGAGATAAATAATGACTCTTGGCCCTATTACTGGCAATGTTAATTTGGATTACAGTACTTGGTTAATGTTGTGTCTACCTGATGTCTCCAGTGCAAAGTTAATGATTTTTCCTTTGTATTTAGTGACTGTCTTGTGGAGAGCTATAGTGAGATTCCTGTTTCTCATCAAACTTCCACCCACTACTTTGAGCATCCATTGATGATCCTTGTCTATAACTATTATTACTATGGTGATTGCCAAATAGTGATTTTCTAATTGTATCATTCATTTTACATTTAATAGTTATAAGTATACCACCAAAAAGAGCTTTCTCTTTTCCCATATTTATGTATTGATATATTTATGTCTTCACGGACTCATGGGTGTTCTCATTTTAGTCTAAAAGTTGTAATTGTATATCATTATTTGTCTTCATTATCAGTGTATCGGTGAAAGGTTCTATCAAAGTGGTTATGTCTCCTATTGATGTGTCCAGTTGTTTTTTAACGTTTTCTTACTATCACAAAAATATCTTCCACTCTTGCACTTTCCTTGCCCAAACCAGAAGAAACAATTTATGAAAGGAGCCTGAGTTCCTTTCAGTGAAGAAAGATATTTAGAACTAAGATCTGAATACTAAGTACGCATATTTCTTGTTGCAGACCAGTGCTTCTATAACTCTCAGTAGACAGAGCAGGTAAGTACCTGCACATACAAATAAAGCTTGCACAACATGTGCATGTATATTTATTCATTTAACTATCATTCTATTTAAAATAAATTTTATATAAAATTGACAAATTTCTTGAAAGATACAACAAACTGAAGCTGTGAAAAGAAGAAATTGAAATGCTGGATAATTCTAAATCTATTAAAAAATGCATTTATTACAAAAAAAATTATAAAGAGAACTCTAGATGCAAATAACATTTCTCGTGAAAGTGTCCTAAAATGTAATAAAAATAAACTCATCTCAAACTCTTTCAAATATAAAAGAATGGAATGTTTTCCAGTTTGCTTTTTGAGGCCAGAAAACCTTGATTCCATACCTTTAGAGGACCTCACAAAAGAGAAAAGTTAAATTTCAATTACTTTTATGTATATATGTACAAAAATATTATCAAGTTTTATATCTATAAAGGAAGATTTTCAAAGAGCACAAAATTACATGTAATCTATGCTCATGGCTGTTCTTTTTGTAGAAATTCTATTTGGCTTTTTTATTCAACATATTTGTTTTTATTTCTACAGCTCTGTTGTTTCAATTTGGTTCATCTTTCTGATTTTATGCCTTAAATGATTAAAATATGTATTTTCAAAATCTTCTATTTTTCTAATATTTAGCGTGTCAATTAACCTTTTTGTTAAATCTGTTGAATCTCCCTCAAAGTAACGCTTTGGTTGGATTTGTCAGGTTGTATTGTATTTCTTCTCTTTTGAAGTCTAGTGTGCTCCCTGGGTTAACGGTTTTGAATTGGTTGGTACCTCTCTGGTTTCAGAAACTTTTTTCTTTCTGGAATTTGGGGATTTATCTTTCTGTCTCTTGAAATCTGATTTTTTTTCTCTTCCTCTCTCTCTCTCTCTATATATATTTACACAAATATATTTATATATAACCTCAGTATTTCTATGTCATTGGCTTGGAAAAGGCACCCAACTTTATCAGTCCAGCACACAATTTTGCATTTCCACTTTTGAAATTATGGTTGGCATTTTAGAACACATATTTCTAGATAATGTTCTAAGCACGTTGTCCCCACTGATTCTTTAACACTAAGAAAAGTCCTCAGGATGAGATGCTTACCAATATTATCTCACATTTTAAAAAATTTCCTTTTTTGTTCTATGAGAAACCTGAGAGAGGAAGGGTTTGATAACTTGTCCCGTGTCATGTCATGTATAAGCAGCAGAGACAGGATTTTGGACTTACATAGTTGGATTATAGAGCGCCACACCATTAATATAGCAGCCCTGTTTTGTTATCTGTATCTTTTTTCCCCTTCAATTATGTTTCACTGATTCTCATGGGTAGAATTTTGATCTAAAATTTGTTTTGTTTCTCCCAAAGTATATGTTTAAAAGAAACAAAATTTGAAAATTTTACTTCATGTCTTCTCAGATTCCAGGAAGTAGTTGATGGTAGATTTTGAATATTTTTCTTGTTTATGTAAAAGTAGTGCGATTATTACCATCTTGGTGCTACAGTGTGAAGATTTTGTTTCCAAATAATTGCATTTGTTATTTGCTCCATTCGCCCATGATCAAAAAATTATTTCATCTTCCTTCTTACAATGAAACCAATTTTCTTCTTCACTGGACAGCTCTGACCACTGTCTCTCACATCAATAAGACTGTCTTACTTCTGTTGATATTTCTTAAAATTTCTGAAGAGGAAAACCTATGCTTAGCACTTTCTCATATAATTTCACCTTAAATATTTTCAGACTTCACACTTAAAAAACTAAGTTCAAGCAATACACTGAGTTCTTTATATAGAGTCCCACATCACTAAGTTGCTGAGAATGACTTTATCAATAGACACAGGTCACTAAAACTTTTCAGAATATATCCAAAGAGGAAAGCCATGCTTAAAACCAGAAACAAATAAAAATGGAATATTCCAGCACTTAAAAAGTTTATTAATTGGGGCTGGTCCCGTGGCCAAGTGGTTACGTTCGCCCGCTCTGCTGCAGGTGGCCCGGTGTTTTGTTGGTTCAAATCCTGGGCACGAACATGGCACTGCTCATCAAACCACGCTGAGGCAGCATCCCACATGCCACAACTAGAAGGACCCAGAACGAAGAATATACAACTATGTACCGGGGGGGCTTTGGGGAGAAAAAGGAAAAAATAATAATAAAAAAATCTTTAAAAAAAAATTTATTAATCAATTATTTTTTCATCTATTCATTAATTCATTCAATTGATAATTCATTATATATAAATGGATTATATATTAATATATTACATAGATTATTACATTATGTATATTAATATATAATATTTTGGATTACCTACTACCTTTTACATGCAGGGAATATCTTAAGCTCTGGGGATACAATGGTGATCAAGAACCATAGAATCTGGACATTCATAAAAATTTCTAGGGAGAAAAAAGCAAATTAATGAAGAAGATATTTATAAATGATCGTTATTAGGAGAAAATTCTCCATGGATTTCTCAGCTTTCTATACAGGTTGTGTCTACGGAGCAGAAGATGTGCTGGCAGACCAAACAGCCTTGGAAGCTAGAGGGAATGCTTTCCCCTGGACAGATTTAGAGATCTACTCACCTGGAAGTGTCCACAGTAGGAAAGATAAAGCCCTCTCTGTCCCCTGCCCAGACCTTTGCTTGTATTCCAGGATGGTAAATCTAGAGGGCTTTCCCTCTCCCTCCAGAAGGAGAGTTTCTTATATTCAAGAGGAATGAGAAATCTCTCTCTTCAGAGAGGAGGCTGGGATTTGCCAGCAGCCCCATAAAATCGAAGAGTCTCGTGATTTCAGGCCTCCTCTCCGGTGGTCCCTCCCACGGCGCACGTAGGTGAACATCTGGCCCTCATCTGGTTGCTCTGTGAGAACTAGGGTGTAGGGAAGCGATACAAGAAGCTGCGTCAGCTACTGCTTTGGATCTTTTCCTGTGGTTTGTTTTTGACTCAGCAATCTCAATCTTTCACTGAGAGAGAGATATATATATATAAATATTTATCACTGTATAGAAATATACAATATATAAAAACATATTTCATATATATGTTTATATATGAAATATATTTCATATTTATATATACTATATAAAACTATATATTTCATATATATATCCCTTTGTGTGTGTGTGTGTATCTATAACACACTGGCTGGCTAACTAACTAGCAAGCAGTTAAAAATCTCAGATCCTTCACAGTTTCTGATTTAACAATTATATGTGCCCAATAGAAATTACATTGGGTAAGATAAAGGAAATATGTGGATATATAGGTGGGGATGGACATATTTAATGGAAAGTTCTCAGCCAATGAAACTGAGACCCGAGGATAAGAAGGCACCATCAATGCAAAGAAAAAAAAATGAGATAAGAAAGAACACCAAGTATTCAAGGAAGAGAAAACATTATTAGCATGGAGGAAGCTTAAAAAGTCAGAGAGTGTGTTATGGAATACAACAGAGGGTAGTTTCTCATATGCTGTTGTGACAATGACTGCTGTAATAGAGAAGTGTCACTGTATTTGGCAATGTGAAATTCATTGGTGAAATTCATATGATCCACTTTAGTGAAGTGGCCAGAATGGGTGAGAGGAGCGGATTAATTGATAAGTAGGAGGTAAGATTACAGAAATACTGAGGCGTTCAATTCCTTGGAATTCTTTTATCCTGTGAAAAAGTGCAAAGAGAGAAATGGAGAGAGACTTAGGTTCAAGTAAATTCCTTCAGATATTACTTTTTTTTAAAGTTAGGGTAATTAAAGAGGACAAGGAACTATCCCGGGACATTAGTCTTTGACGGTTAAAAATCTATTGGCTGTTAAAGGAGATGCAGTTCTATACGGCCGATAGAATGCTGAACAATGTGGCCAGGTCCTAAAACATAGTCCTGGGTCTTCTACTTCTTAGCGGTGTTATCTCGGACAAATAACGACCTCTCTAATCCTCAATTTCTTTGTCTGTGCAAACAGAAAATATTCTGTACCTCCCTAGAGACTCGTTGTAAGATTAAAATGTGTTTAACTATGAGAACACGTTTTCAAAATCAGTAGAAGCTGTATAAATATAAAGACTTATTTCACCAATTTATGTTGAAACAAAAGAAAAATAAAACTACTTGATATAATTAATAATGTACCAAAGGAAACCAAAATATGCAATATAATGTGCTTAAGCTTTTTTAAAATAGAATTCATTATTTTATTTTAATATGGAAAAATGTAAAACTCCTATAAGAATAAGGGGCAATGCTAACCAGGTCATGGCCAATCCTCATTACATCTCCATGTTGGTGGAAGTCCTAGAAATTAGTCAAAATGCTGATTTAGCAACTGTAATCTGTTTTATATATAAAACATCAGAGATTCAGAATAGTTAAAATACTTAAGAAAAATATAATGAATTGCGTAATTATACTTTTATACTAGAAGAGAAAGGGTGCTATTATCTTGATATTCAAGCTAACAATTTTCTAGGCTAAAAGTATGCTTTATGAAAAAATGTTGTTATATTTTACCAAACTTTTAAAATGATTTACCAGCTCTTTAAAGTGAATAAATTGCAAGATATTTTAGAGAAAATAATACAAATACTTTTGGTAAAGGTGACTCTAACAATATAAATGGTGACAACATTCCATAGGCTTGAAAATGTCTGGATATTTAACTATGTCTTTTAATCATCATTCAGTATCTTCTAGATCCAGGCATTAGGCTTTTCCTCATTTTATTAATCAAGTGCTTTACAAATTTTCCTGTGGGGACATTTGTTTATCAGCATATTAAATTCTATCTCATATGTTAATAAGAAATCCCCAAACAAAAAATAAAAAGAAAACTTTTTTTCCTCTCTCTCCAGTTTTAGATTATTGCCTTTTCCCCTTTTATCTTGGAACCAGGCACTGGTTTGGGGTGAGTGGGAAGGGAGAGGTTTCCTGTCTCCAAACTCTTTTGGCATGGTTTGTTTTATATCAATACAGAAGAAGGGGACAAATGCTGTTCCGCCACCATTTTATTCAAATGTTACCATTCTTTCCTTACTAATCTATAAAAATACTATCATTTTACAATTTTCAAAGATCTGGGTTAACCCATACATTTTGCATACTTGCAGGGCCTATATGTCTGCCTCTGACATCCCTGTTCTCTCTCTCTTGCTATTAATTTGCCACCCAACTTGACTGTTTCTAAGATTTCTAGGATTCCTCCCTAGTAGGGATAATATTGCAAAGCTTTGCCTTCAGGGACTCTCCAGTCAACACCCTTCCCCACTGTTCATTGAAAATGAAAAAGGGGAATGAGAAGGAACTTTAATGAGAAGAGACTTAGGGCCTCTAACCTAAGTTGTGCAATCTTGTGTTTTGTTTTTTAGAGACTTTGAATCACTGATTGTATTGTTATATTTCTAATTGTGCATATGACAGAGGCTTCTATTTTATTCTTGTATACAAGCATTATGTAGCCCAAGTTAAATCTCTGATTTTTACTCTGTCTGAATTTGTAGAATCTATATTCACCGGTTTGAGGATAATTCCTTGGTCTCCATGGCCTGCTAGTCATCAAATTGCTCTTTTCTATTTCTGTCATACTCCTTCTGAGATGCTTACTAGATGTCATACATCTGATTAAACACAATTTTGGAGAAATAGATCTATTTGATGGAACTAAGAGACTGCTGTTAAATGTTTCCTCTCAAATTGCTACTCTAACTTCTTCACTTGGCACTCAAAGTTTTATATATGGAATACAACAGAATTTTTATTAAGGGTCAAATTTGTGATTAAAAAAAACACAAACACAGCACAACACTTTTCTCCAGTTGAAGGATATTAAGTGTCTAACATAAACATGGAAGGTTTACATTTCTTTTAAATCTGCCTTCGATTTTATTTCTATAAATGGAAGTCTGTTTTTCCTTAAATATTAAAGCCATGAATGTTGTTGGTGAGGAAGGAGTTAAAGTATCTGACCTGAGATCCATTCATTCCCTTTAGCAGGGTACAACCCCAGGGGAAAGAAAAAGGGGGCCGGTGACCTGACCTAATCTCCTTGTCGACTAGACCTCTGAGTAAATAGACTAATGATATTTGCTGGGAGGAGGAGACCTTATCTGTAGAACCCCTTAGCAGGATGTTCCTGGCTGAAGGATTACTTATAGTAAATAAAATTGCAATCACTGGATTTATAAGGCATGGTTCCCTGGAGAATGTCATGTAAGCCATACAACTCTGTGGGTATAAAATAGAAATGTCACATAATTTAAATGCCTCCTGCTGTGTTAGGTAAAGCCACAAAACCTCCTTTGGAAACCTCATCTGTCATTCTGGGCGAGAGTGTGTGCTGCTAGTACTGGAAGGAAGGATGTAATGGGGTTGCCAGATTTAGCAAATACAAATACAGATGCCCAGTTAAATTTGAACTGGAGAGAAACAATGAATATTGTGTGTGTGTAAGTATATCCCACGCAATATTTGGGACTTACTTATACTTGAAAAAAAATGTGTTCTGTCTCTGCAATTTAAATTTAACTGGACATCCCATATTTTATCTGGCAACTCTAAGCTGGAGAAACAGTTGGGATGTCCTAGGCATTTAACATTTATTGTCTTTGTCTTCACCTCTGAGGTCATTAGTAAGCTTGATACTGGGTAATATCTCTGATTCATAAGTCTTATTTGACAATTTGATCCTGCGTGTAAGCTCAGCAGAATATATACGCATATGCACATAAATCAGTTTTACTCAATGCGTCACTAATACATTAAATTGCTAAAGTAATTGTTCATAAACCACTAACATATTACTCAGCTTACATATCAACCGGGGACCAGATTTGTGCTCATATACATGCTACACAGATGCGCAAAACTCACCTCCATGCCTACCCAAGCATATTTTCTCCTGCGGAAAATAATTATGTCCCATATAGAAGAAAAATTATTTTACGCTTAGAAATTAGAGAAAAGTGTGATTGTCTATCCCTTCAATACCATCCTGGAATATTCTTTAGTAGGCACACCCAAGGGTTATGTAATTTTCCACAGGAAAGTATCTTTGTTTGACTTTCTACTTAGACTTGAATAGAACCCTGTCCCTATGAAGTTTTATGTTAACTTGTAGATGTTTTCTTATAGAAATGAAAATACTTTCTGCCTTGTAGAAAAGATAATCCTAAATTCTATGTCATTATTGCCCTGTAGGAGAGTAACTAGTTTTATATTTGACCTCAGCATCTTTTAAGAGTGTTCTTTCTTTCAGAGCCCATATATACTCACTCTCAATCTCTCCTTTGAACTACCTTTATCATCCTACCTTTCTCTTATTAATGTGATAAATAACACTTTGGCATATGTTCAATGTATGTTTTTAGGCAATTCACATTTTTAAACCTTTTTGAAATCAATATTTTGACATACCTGAAGAGCTTATAGTTGGTTGGGGAGACTGACAACTGAATAGAAGAATTATAACATTACGTTCTTCTGGCATTACTGGTTTACAAATCTCTTCTATTAGATGAGATGTTTGAGGACAGTGACTGAGTTCAATTGTGCTTGCATATAGGAAGTGACCAAGTCAAATTCTTCCAGTTAAACTTATCACTCAGTATGTTGTAGATGGTAGATAATTAATAAATTGATCTCCAATTGAAGTGTTTGTTGATTAAATGACATGTTCTTCAATAAACTGTATACAACTAAAATAGGATTGTAAATAATGCCAATAAAGTCTGATAGCATCTCCGAAGAGGTTCTGTGATGTGATATGTTAAATCAGCTCTTTAATAAGGAAGAATGAATAATGACCTGTCTTTTTTTCTCAAACTACCTCTGTCTTTCATACTTTCTAGTTGACTTTCCATATCTACTCCTCACCCTTCACTCTACTCTTTGTCCCTTAAAGCTGACCTCGATGGAATTCTTTAAGTTTGCTTGCCCTCCAGATTTAGTTTGCTTTTCTCAAATGCTGGCAAAAGCCGAGAAAGAAATCCTTAGCACTACCAGTGGCAATAGGCTTCTTCCTTATTCTAATGGGCTTTAGAATCTTTGATCAGCCCTACATTGGCTTTATATAAGATGACTATAAAATATCTCGAGTCCCTCAATATCATATAATTAATTAATTGATTTATATGCTTTTTTCAGACGCATTATGAGATTACTTAAGAAATATTAAAAAATTACAAAATTATATGATATAAAAAGCTGTATGAAAGAAAATATAAAAATTAGAGGGAAGAATGATGTGAGATGGAATTCAGATAAAGTGCATATTATGATCACCTTCACTTATACAATTTTGAGGAGTTACAAATTTGTCTAAAATATCATGAAGAGTGGCCAGCCTCAGTAGCCTAGTGGTTAATTTCAACGCACTCTGCTTTGGCAGCCCGGATTTTATTCCTGAGTGTAGACCTACACGACTCATCTGTCAGTGCCCACACTGTGGAGGCAGCTCACATACAAAAAGAGGAAGACTGGCAGCAGATGTTAGCTCAGGGCAAATCTTCCTCAGCCAAAACAAAAAAGAAATCATGAAGAGGAAATTTTTACCCATTGCAATTCAGTGTGTCTACATGGAAAGAATATTGTTTGAAGACATTCAACGGCTCATAGGGCAAGAAGTGAATAGAAATTTTATAAGATCTTCATTAAAGCCTTTGTAATGTTAGATAACACATTAAACAAATCATTTTACAAAAGTACAAGTTTAATAGGGGTTTTATTTTGTTAGGATTTGGTTTTGTTTTGGCTTTTTGGTAGCTACTTTGTTTTGTTTGTTTATAACAATAGTACAGACATAAGATGGATAATTTACAGACAAGTGCAATTCAGATACAAGTATAAAAATTTGAGGGAAAGATTGAGGGTGAGAGAAGGAAGTGTAGTAGAATGCAATGTTGTCATCTAGGTAAATATTTTAGAATAAGTGAAAACCATTCTATTGGATCTTAGGTAACTGTTGAACTATAAGCATGAGATTTTACTCTGTGAAATGCCTCTTTTGCTGATGTCACACATGGCCAGTTGAGAAGAGGCTCACGGATATACATAAATTCACTACAATCACGGTGCGGGAGGAGTGAAGATTTTTTTGCAGAGGTTCAGAGACTAACAATGGCTTGTGCCTGAAGAAAACTCCTTCTCAGCCTGCCCTGAACTGAGGTGTTAGCAAGACTGTGCTTCCTCTTAGAAAATTATCTTAAAACAACCTGCCATGCTGTCAAATGGCTAAGAAGGGCAGAAAAGCTTGACCCAAGAGTCAATAAGTAGTAACTTTGTAATTTGAAGCTAGCTCTATTGATCAACTCAATCTCTGCTTTTTCTAATACATCATTAATAATATTAATTATTAGCTATTGGCATTAATATTACTCTGAACATTATTGTTGCTGTGGTATGCTTGCAAATACTGATGTTTCAAATAATGATGCAACAACTTTACTCAATAAATATTGCCACTTCTCGATGAATTGCTCCAAAATGAAGTGGCTCTTGAAAATTAGATGTTTTAGCATTCCCTACTAAGTGTCCAGCTGCTCATTAAGTATGAAAATGTGTTTCACATATGCTGGTCTTTGACCTTTCTATTTGTAGAGCATTTTACACTTATGGTTTCATTACCTTCTCCAAAGCCCTGACAAGATTTGGCAAGCTTTGTAAAATAGTAACTTGATCAGCTTGCCTTAGGGCCACCCAGAAAGTCAAAAGCAGCCAAATAAAGGCAAGATCCCAGGCACTGTGACTCTCTTTTTCCCTAAGTTGTACAAAAATATTTATGCAGCAAAAATGGTACTTTTTCCTTAGAAATATATTTCATATATATAAGTGAATTATTATTATTGTTAATAAATTACATAAAGAAAATTTGACACTATAGGTTCTATTGTTAATTTTTTAGCTATTAGTCCCAGTAAGTTAGAACTTCTGGGTCACAAAGTTAGAAATCATTTGAAACTCATGATTGATAAGCAGCTGCCAGAAATACTAAGTTCTAAGAGAAAATATTTTACAAATTTTCTACTAAAAGTAATCTTTAGCACATGGCTTCTTCTTAAATGAGTATTTACTTTTTCTGAAAATTACCCAAAAATAGCTAAGAGGCTTATTAAATTAACTCCATAATTTATCTGAGATTATTTGCGTAACAGTTGCAGTGAAGCTTTCTTCTCTTGTGCTAAATCCATTCCAAAGATAATTGTAGAATGAAATCACAGAGCTTTACAGGCAAAGAGTCCCAGAGGGATAATTGCTGTCCTTGCTATGTATGTTAAGAAGTTTAGATCAAAAAGATTAAGTGACTTGTTCAAGGTCACACAACTAACTGGTGAGTAGAATTTAGAGATCCTGACACCCACTCAATATGTTGTGTTTATGATCTATTTAATAGCTTTCTGTATAAAAGCACTAAATAGCTTAATCACTTGATCACAAGGGTACATTGATTCGACAAGCCAAATATGACACAGCTTAAAAGGTGCGTTTTATGAAAGATGTTTAGCTTATCCTTGTTTACACAGCAAGGAACTTTGAGGAGTTAATTTCAAAACTGTAAGCTGCCTGAATCAACTCTGATGAAAAACAAATATAGAAAACCAAAACAACCTCTAAATATTCTAAGTAGATAAACTTAATAATATAACTTAGAAACATACCATCTTGTGTTTGCAGCTCAATGAAATGGAAGTTGATTCTAGATTCTTAATGTCAAGTCAGCTTACAAAAAGATCAACGAAGTAGAAAATAAATCCAAGTAATGGAAATAAGCCAGCATGATCACTCTAAATAAAATTAAACTTTCTCTTTCTTCAACTTTTCTTTTAGGGAGAGTGGACAGAAACTAAAATAGAAATATTTGGTCTAGGGTAGAATTTTCAGTATACTCATTCTGCACCTGGATTGTTTAACTCAAACAACAACATCAAAATGGAAACTATAAATTCAGGAAGGAAATTAAGATATTTGTACAATTTCATTAATGAACATAAGAAAATGTTTTCAATAGCACAAGCTTGAGCTATTAGGATCTTAAAGAAGGAATTTTAATCATTGTGAATTACTTGGCTGTGCTATGAAGAAAGACTTTAGAATCATTATAATAAAACAATACATGTATTTGGGATTTTTTCACATTTAGAATGAACCCATATACAGCCTTTTGTTCGTTAATGTATTGTTTGTGTATATCTTTGTATATTAAGTTTGTACAACAAATTTAATTATGATAACGAACAGAATGTAAAGTGTATCAGCTGTGGCAATATGAAAGTTTGACAGAGGTTAGGGGGTGGGAAGGAGAAAATCTTAAGGGAACAGAAGATTTAAAAATATTGTCCTTTTACAAAGAGAAGGGTCAAGAAGCACTGTCTCTAGTTAATAAAAAAGGAAGTAAAAGTTTAGATTATTATTCCAAGTTAGAAATTTGATCTATGGAACTAAATAGCATGATAAAAATATAGAAATGAAAAGGACAGCTCAAGTGTATAATTAAGACAAATTCTTTTCTGATACAGTATGCATACAACAGGTGGTATTTAAACTTCAAAAGTTAAGAAAGAAAAGTATAATATATTATTTAGAGATATAAGATTATCCACCAAAAGATGAAAAAATACTTTAAAATATCTGTTAATAAAAATACGCTGGGAAATGGGTAAGATATTTTTCCTTTATACTCTTTTATTTTGTAAATCATGTTTATATTTTAATAATTTTAGATTCAGTTATGAGTTCTCTATTAAAATAATAATTATATAATTGCCAGCACTGACTTAAAGTTGTTACTAGGGTAGTCCCTAATCTCTTACCAAATTTCTCTAAAACTAATTAGAAGTCTAAAATATGTGACCATTTCAAACTATATTCAACTAGTATATTGCTGCAAAAATAGCCTGGGCCTTGGCATAAGCTTAATGGGAGAATTGATGGTCTTTAGTAATATTTGAAATGAAGCCAAATAGTTCACAGAGTAGCATGGTTATTGGGAGCAAAGCAACTTAAGTGCAAACAGTGGATTGCTGACTATATTGAATTAAATCCGCCTCTGCATTCTGTTAGAAAAGGATTTCATCACTGAAAGACAAGTTAAAATAACATATCTGGAGTCTAGTTGTAGACTATACCTATATCTAAGTTTGACTAAAAATGTTAGGCATTTTGGGAAAATAGTTTTATGTATTCTAATACTTATAATCTTATAAATTTTTATTATTCACTCATTGGGAATATTTAGTATCAGGAATAATGTTTTTTAAATCCAGAGAACAAATGAGAACCATATATTCTAAGCAATTAAAATTAACCACATATTATTTTAGTGTTATTAATAGTATAATATGTCAGTGTGCTATAGTCAGCATTTTTATGCAATATAAGCATGTTTAGTATATTTTTGAAAGGTAGGTATATTTTATTTTTGATTAACAATTTTAATAATAATATAAAACAGTGGAAAACATTTTAAGCAAGATTTTAAAATCTGAAATGATATTGCATTATAAAACTGTCTCAGATTATTGGAAAATGTAAACAGTGCCTATGGATTATTTTGTTCTATAAGAAAATATAATGTATACTTACATGTGATGTACAAGTTATTGCTTGAACATCACAAATCTTTCCTAAGCTGTGTTGCTTGTCAGAAATCTTTATTTTATTCTCAGAAATGCCAAAGTGGTTATGCAGCAGTTGGTGAATCATTAACTTCTCTGAGCTACAGGTTCACCATAAGTTCAAATTGCGAAATTCTAAACAGTGAATTATTTTTTTACATTTTTGAGTGTTTAAATTATCTTTTAGAAATCTTGCTATCCTCCAACTTAAAAACACGAGCAACTAAATTACAAAAGTAAAACAAATGAGTATGCCATATTAGTTCTATTTTAGTGAATGATGACAGTAGGTTAAAGGATCCTCTAGCAAATTATAAAACCCATGGTAACCAGAAATATATCATAAATGAGTTGGGAAGGAAGAGTGTGAAACAGTGAGTGCAGTGGGCTTTGTTGGGTTACAGAACACATGATTCTTCAAAAATGGGCAGCTACTACATAGATTCAATTGATGCCCTTTGAGAAAGTAGACCTTGTGTTGAAGGCCTGCAGTTTCTCTACAGAATCCATAAATCTAAATTTTGCTGTAAATATTTAATTTTTAAATGTGGGCAGATAATTTAAATTATCTGAGTCTAACAAAAAAGTCTGCTGGCCATGTATGCCCCATAGACAATAATATTTTCCTTGTGTTTTTTACTGTTTCAAAGTTCACTAGAATACGGGTTTTTGATCCAACAATACTTGATGGGATACTTAATAGAAATATTTTAACACATTCATTTTGATTAGTGTTTACATTAATTTCTTTGAATATTTAATTTTAGTATTAAGATTAAAAGAAGTTATTCTTTATAACTTATTCAATGACTTGTCTTGACTTATATCAAGATAATACTTGATTGAGCTATTACCAGACACTTGCATCTGTAACTGCATTCTATCCCTAAGACTTTCCCATCCAATAGCTTTTAGCATGATCAGAAAACTTATCATCTTTGGATCTGAAGGGAGCAGAATATTAATTGTAAAGTTTGGGAGGTAAATATGTTTTTAAAGTAATTCTATGGGGCAAATGAAATGTGGTGATGTACCATAACGGGGTAGGGTACCTTTCCTGTAGCTCAGTTTGAATGACACCTGAAGTAGAAAAAGCAAATACATGCTACAATTTCTAATGTCAAGAAGTAGAAAATGCAATATTTATAATGTTATTAAACTTTCCAAAAGCTAAATGCCTGTGAAGCAGACACATGCACACACACACACACTCATACTAAATCCAAATATTAAACTTAGTTTGTAATGAATAAATTTTGTTGGAAGTCACTCAGGTCTGGGCTTCTGATGTTGTTAGAGCCCCATGGGTAGTGTGTGTGTGTGTGTGTGTATGTGTGTGTGTGTGTGTGTGTGTGTGTGAGACCCACTATCTATCTACCTTGTGCCTAGAATATTGAGTGACATATGATAGGTTCTCAATAAATATTTGTTTAATAATTGAATTATGTTTATGAGCTCTTTATGGCACATTTTTGACAAATGTATTCTTGTCTCGCCTACCAGCATACACGTAGAATGGCAGGATTAAAGACATCGTTGGGAATTGCAGTAGGAAACAGCGCTCTCAGAACCATATGCACTGTGGTAGGGTGACAACAGAAAAGACGGTCTTACAGGCCATCTGCACAGAAGGATCTGAAGGTGAAGGGAGTACGCTATTTATATAAAAAGAGAGAGGTGAACCAAACAGGTCATGCGAATTATCTACACCAGAGAAATAAAACAGCTTTTCTATCAGTGAGCTTACTGAGTCTTCTGTGTTTGTTTTGAACAAAAGATTGAAAGAGTGCTGTGTTATTCAGGTTCAAACCCTTCTCTGACCTCTCAACTTTTACAAGATGCCTTAACAACTTTAGACTTTTTAGTTATTGGTTCAAAGATAAAATGTTATGGGTGTGCACAGGGTTTGTCTCCTCAGTTGCAAATAAATTGAAGCAAAACTAAATTCAATTTAATTTTCCTCTGGCACAGTGGGTGATCATGGAGATTGGCCATTTGCAGTTCAAAGAAACTGAACTATGCTGTGCTTTCTGGATAAAACTTTTTCTAGCCATATGTATCCCATATGATATACTTGTACCATGCTTAAATCACGTTCCTTCTTATTCTCATTAGGGTAAGGATTGTAACTTTAATATGATTTTGATATTTATAAATGAAAATGTTTATTTTCAGTGCAATTTTTCAGATAAGATTACAACATATCTTAACTGCTATAAAGCTGGTGGTGTCCACATTTACACAACTATTTCATGTAGTTATTAAAATTACTAAATCTTGTCTTATCTATATTTTAGAATATTAAAATTGCCACAATTTGTAAGTTTTACCCTAAATGAACTCTGAAAAAGTAAATAAAAATATTTTTAGTTAATAAAACAAATTCAATGTCTAAGTCACAAAAAAATACATACTTCTCTATATAGAGTCCAGAGTATAAAACTTACCTCTCTTGCTTTCTGCTTTTGTCCCATACAGTAGATCATTGGTATATTACTTATCATGAAATGAGCAAGACAGTCATCAAAATAAAGTTTGAATGCTAAATCAGGAAGTCCCCAAACCTCATTCTGTCATTTGCTATGTAAACACCCAACTCAGAGACCCTTAGATCTGGCAGAGACTTAGTATATCATTTTGGTTCAACTTAACATTTATATATTTTGGATTTACTATACATTTACTATATACTATATATACGGTTCTAGCTACTGGAAAGCAAAGTTAAATTTGAGTAGATCCCTAGTCCCCAGAGGCTACATTTAGTGAGGAATCATAATTTCTCCCAATGTAATCTCCAAGCACCTGGATCAGTATTGTCAAAGAAGTTCAGTAAAAATGAAGATACTGTGGCCCGACCTTAGAGCTAGTGAGGGAGAATATTTGAGACTGGATCCACAAATCTGCTAATTTAACAAGCAACCAATTTTAAAGCAATTGGTCTAGTCTAGCCCCTTAATTTTAAGACTTTTAAGGTAAAGAAATTTTGTTTCAAATAATCTGACTTGGCTAGTCCACACAGTTAGTTAATAACTTGGCTAGCAAGCTATTAAATTCAGCACATCCTTTTATTTTTCTCTCCAATCCAAACACACACTACCATCCCCATACACCCATAAGGAAACACAAGCCTCCAGTATTAACAGCCAGGCATTGCACCACTGCACTAGCAGCAGGACTTTATCTTACTGTATTCCTTATTCAAATTCTATGCCTCTGTTGCACACAGCGTGAATTACTCAATGAAATACTGTCAGAGGCTCGTGGATAAATATATTGGAATATTTGATGCAGAAGGGCATTCTATGATTTCATAACTTTTCAAGGGTTGTTTAATTAAGGATTATACATAAACTCAGAGCAACTCAAATCCATATTTCATACTTTTGTGAAACATACCTTCATATATAAGAGATTACTTATATTTAAAATAGAATGCAGAAGCTTTTATATTGGAGAAATTTTCATTGTATTTACTTATAGATATTTTACTCCCAGAAAAATTCCAAAATACCAAAGAAGGGAGAAGAGAATTTTTTCCCCACTTAGGATGTAGAAACCTGCAGGAGAAGGTCTCTCAGATCCTAATAGTAAGAAAAATGAAATAACCTACATAATCATAAATTTTCACGTCAAAGAGCTAAAATTGCAAAACAACCAAGGAAACTGATACCTGAAGAGTGACAAGCTTCTCTGAAGAGAGGAAGCATATGGATTGTTTCATCATTAAGGCAGCATGGGAGGAAGAGGTGGCTACTCTGAAAGCTGATCACCAGTAATCAGCCAAAATTGTAATGACTGACTCTAGGCCAGTTATTGAATCTGTGGAATAGCATTAGTTTAGAAAGGAGTTTTCAACTTTAGTACTATTGCATTTTGCACTGGATGATTCTGTGTTGCGGGGGGCTGTCCTGTATATCGTAGTATGTTTATCAGCTTCCTTGGCTCCAGGTTGTGACAATCAAAATTGCCTTCAGACCTTTTCAAAATTTACCTGGTACAAGGAAATATTGTTCCATGCTGAGAACCATTGATTTGAATAACCGAAACTCCAGACACAAGGGGACTTTGCACTCAATCACAAGCTTTTCTTCCAAGGAAATCCACTGGTTGTTTACAAGAAAGATTGGAAAGAGGGACAGGAAACCAGGGAAGTCCACCCTCAGTAATGCAGACCAGGAGGTAAGCAACTGCCACCAGTGACAGAGAAGAAACATTGTCCCTATTGCCAGCCTCATCTCTCAGATGCAGAAAAGCTTTAAGCCACTCTGGGAGGGATAGTGAACACTCTTGCCCTCAGAACAGCTAGGGAGAGGTAGTAACAAAACCTTTATCCTCTTGTGGGGGGGGCACAGTGGGAAATCCTTTTTCCTGCCTTCAGGATACAAGCCAAGTTCCAGTGCTTCAGGAGGAAGAGTAGAAGATTCTTGTCCCCAGTGCTAGGACAAGGAACTTCCCATACTCAGTATGATGCATGAAACACAACAGAGGACTTTTACAGCTAGGTGCAGGGCAGGAAATCCTCTTCTGTCAAAGAATTGCAGAGACAGAGTGCAGAGTTTAGATGCCACGTTAGGGAGGGCATGTCAGAATGGGGGCGGAAATGTTGAGATGGCACTGATTCTGACGCCCACATGTGGAGCTTATAACACATACAGGAGAAAAATCTATACAACAATAGCACAAGGGATGGGATGTGAATATATAGTCATAAGGTTCTTAGGCAATTTATGAAGTGATATTCTATGATTTGAAAGTAGACCATGATAAGTTAAAGATGTGAGTTGCAAACCCAAGAGCAAGCACTAAAATATTTGCAAAAGAGTTATGATTAATAAAACCAGAGTGAAGAAAAGAAGTAGTGTCAAAAACTGGAGAAATATAAATAGTCTAAAAATCCACATCAAAATGCAAATATTGTCAGTTGGATAAATAAGTAAGACAACGCTGTGCTATCTACAAAATTTCCTTTTTAAATATAAAGATAGATTTAGCTTAAAAATAAAATGGATTAGATAGAGAGAGAGAGAGAGAGAGATCTTTACATGGTCAAAAGGACTTGGAGATGTGGTTAAATTAAGCATCTTGATATAGCAAGATTATTCTGGATTATCCAGGTTGGCCCAATGTAATCACAGGGGTCCTTATAAGAGAGAGGCAAGAAGGTTAATTTCAGAAAAAGAGATGTGACAATGGAAGTAGAGGTTGATGCGATACACTCTGAAGATAAAGGAAGGGGCCAAGGATTGTAAGTGACCTCTAGAAGCCAGAAGAGGCAAGGAAACAGATTCTGACCCGGAGCCTCCAGAATAAAAACAGTCCTGCAGACACCTTAATTTTAGCCCCGTAAGATTCATATCAAACTTCCGACCTCTAGAACTGTGATATAATAATGTGTTATTTTAAGCCACTAAGTTTGAGGTAATTTGTTAATAGCAATGAGAAACTAATACAATTTGGCAACTAAACAACACATTTCTAAATAATTTTTGGTTCAAAAAATAAATTACATGGGGAATTTGAAATTAAGTAAAAATGAGAATATAACATGAAAATTTCTGAGAGTTAGGGAAAAGCAATGTAAACAAGGAAATGTACAGCATTAATGCTGATATTAAAAAAGGGAGAGTTGTCACAAACCAATAATCTCAACTCTCATCATAAGAAACTAGAAAAAGAAGAACAAATTAAATCTAGAATGAGAAGAAGGTAGAAAACAATAAGCATAAAAGCAGAAATCAAAGAAATTTAAAACAGAAAAAAATAGAAAAAAGCAATGAATCAAATTTGCTTTTGGAAAAAATCAGTAAAATTAATAAATATCTAAGCCAAATCTCCAGACTATGTATACATTGGAGAGGAAACGCAAGTTACAAATGGCAGGAATGAAGGTGGGGACATCACTACAGATCTTATTAATACTAAAGCAAAATATATTATGAATAATTTGATCACAATAAATTCACCAAATTAGATGAAATGGACAAATTCTATGAAAGATCTATGAAAAATAACAGAACTCACTGAATAAGAATTAACAACGCTATGGGAATTAAACTGATTAAATTTATTAAATACTTTCCCACAAAGAAAACTGCAGATCAGATGATTTAACCAGTGAATTCTACAGAACATTTGCGAAGAAATAATACTAATTCTCATAAACACGAACACACAAATCCTTTATCAGTACTAGTAAGTAAAATTCAGCAGTATATTAAAAAAAAACAATAAACCTTGACAATATAGGTTTCATTCCAGGAATGCAAAATTGGTTCAACATTTAAAAACCAATCGGTGTAAATAACCCTCTCGACGGACTAAATAATAAGTGATCATCTGAGATGGAGACAGATATTTGACAAAATTCAACATATGTACATTATACAAATTTTCAGCCTCTAAGAATGGAAGGAAACTTGCTCAACTTGATAAAGGTAATCTGTGGGAAACATACTTACATTGTACTTAATAGTAAGAGACTGAATGTTTTTCCCCTAAAATCTCAAGGCAGTGATATTCACTTTCATTACTTCTATTTAATATTGTACCAAAAGTCCTGGACTTTCAGTGAAATAACGTAAGAAATAATTTAAGAAAAACAAATAAAAGGTATAAAGATTGAAAAGAAGAAATAACACTGTGATCATGCGTGTGTGTGTGTGAGAGAGAGACAGAACGTGAACTACATAAAATATCTAAAATAATCTGGGAAAAAACCCAACTCACTTACACTAAGTGAGTTTATGCAGGTTTCAGATCAATTAAAAAAATAAAAAATATCAACAAAAAAATCAAATGCGTATCTAGATATTAGTAATAACAATTGAAAAGCAATGGAAAAAACAGTCATTGATTGTAGCATTAAAAAAACAGACAGCTATAAATCTAAAGAAAATATGTGAAAGAATTGTATGCTTAAAACCACAAAATATTCATGAAATTAAAGCAGATCCAAATAAATGGAGAAATATCTAGAGTTTATGGACTGGAAAATTCAGTATTGTTAAGTTAGCAATTTTCTAAATTGATATATAGATTCAATGCAGTCACAATTAAAATGTCAGCAGGGTTTTTGTACACATTGATAATTGAAATTTTATGTGGAAATGTAGAAGGCCTACATTAACCAAACAACTTCAAAACAAACTTATTATAAACTATAATAATCAAGTTAATACAGAATTGGCAAAGAGATAGACAATAAATAGAGGCTTAAAAGACGTAATAAATAAAAAGAGGTAGATCAATAAAACAGAATACAGTGTCCAGGTATATTTATATTGAATTGAATATACATATATATACACACTGTATATATTGAATATATATACTAAATTGAATATATATATTCAATTGATTTTTTTTTTTGAGGAAGATTAGCCCTGAGCTACCTACTGCCAATCCTCCTCTTTTTGTTGAGGAAGACTGGCCCTGAGCTAACATCCATGCCTGTCTTCCTCTACTTTTTACACATGGGACGCCTACCACAGCATGGCTTTTGCCAAGCAGTGCCATGTCCACACCCGGGATCCAAACCGGCGAACCCCGGGGCGCTGAGAAGCAGAATGTGCGAACTCAACTGCTGTGCCACCAGGCCAGCTCCTATTCAATTGATTTCTACAAAGAGAAAGATGCTACGGTAATTCATTGTGAAAAAATAATCTTTTCAACAAATGATGCTGGATCAATCGAGTATTCATATAAAAAATGAACCTCAACTCATATCTTGCACCATATATAAAATTCGATTTTAGATAGATAATAGATCTAACTATAAAACCTAAAACTATAAAGTTTCTTTAAGAAAATAAGGGGGAAAATCTTCATGATATTGCATTCGGAAATGATTTCTTCTGTATGAGACAAAAAGCATGAAAAATAAAAGAACTAATCAATTGGACTCTGTCAAAATCTAATACTTATACTATTGTAAAAACATCATAAAGAAAATGAAATAGCAAGTCATAGACTGGGAGAAAACAATCACCAAACACATTTTTGATAAAGAACTTTTGTCCTGAATATATAAACATTTACAATGTAATTAAAAATCAATCCAATTAAAAAATGAAGGAATAGATTTGAATAGACAGCTTATTAAAGAAAAGATGATTGGCAAATAACATGAAAAGCTGTTCATCATTAGTTATTTGGGAAACGCAAACTAAAATCACTGTGAGGTATCATGACATACTGCCAGAATAGCTAATATGCAAAAATCAGAAAGTTTAAAAAGCTGACAAGGATTCAGATCGGCAAGAAATATCGCACATTGCTAGTGAGAATGCAAAATGATGCAACCATTATGAAAAAGAGCATGGCAGTGTCTTATCAACTTAGACATATGATAAGATCCTGAAATCCTACTTCTAGTTATTTACCCTAGACAA